>NC_060183.1:34640684-34938811 GCF_021184085.1 Oncorhynchus gorbuscha | reverse complement strand
TTACTGTACCTGAACTAAACTGTAATTGTATGCTGAACTATGATTCCAAGGATTTATACCATTTAAACAATCGCAAGTATCTCTCAATTACTGTCGCCCGAGACCCAGGTTTCAGAAGTCTGCGTCTGGAGTGAGCTGTGTGACTCATGTGGCCACTCACACCAATTTGTGACCGTCGGCGTCATTCGGTCTCATGTAGCAAAAGAATTTTAATTGTGTGTTTTGCATTGGATAAAAGTAGAGACTCAGAGCTACAAAATGGTATATTATACACTACAGTTGAGGAACAATGGTAAAGTAATTTTGCTTTGAAAGTTGATAAACTTGTAAACTCACTTTGAGAAAATGGCCTTTGAATGTTTAGTTACTACTATTGGAGAGCCCTTGTTGGTCTACACCGTCTTCAGCATCGTTCACACCCTCTTAAAATGTAGCCCCACCCATCTCTTTAAGGTGTGATTTGAATGTACTAACAACAGCAGTCAAGCACCCAAGCTAACTTTACAGCTATTTCCAGACATCTATGGGAGAGAGAACAGCTTACTGAAAATGACTCGCTCTACAGGAGCTGGTTAGGCTTTATGCTACAGAGCGTTGACTGCAACCATTGACTCTGACTGCAACTGTGCTGTCAGATTGTCCGTCTGTAAATCAGAGAGTTTCACATTCAGAGCGTACACTGACACTCTGGCCGATGGGTAGGGGTTGATCCCACGTCCTGACCTCCTTGGCCAATGGCAGTTATACACCCAAGCTAACTGGCTAACATTGGCTAGCTTTCTAGCTACTTCCAGATACATAATGAGAGAACACCTGACTCTGATCATTTTACCTCGCCTTTAGCAGAGCTGGTTAGGCTATTTTCATGGTATCCAAAGTGTTGGTGACTGTAACTATGCTGCTGGCAACTATTTAATTATGTTTTTGCAGACGTTTATTGACAACGGACATATTCAACGGGTGTTCGTAAATTCATCAGTTATTCTATGCTCCCTGGCACACTCAGACGAGAGTGCTCTGAAATCGTAGTAGAATTTACTTAATGGACCTGAAATGGTTACTTGGAGTATTTTATATTTGTTAAGACATGTAGTAGCTAGCTAGCAAGGTAAACAATGAACCATAATCCCAACTACAGGTAGCTACCAACCAGGTTCAACGTTAGCTAGCTAAGATTAGGCTATAGCTAGTTAAGCAAAATGGCTCTGAGATATGAATAATAAGGCCATACACGCAACATTAGCTAGCTAGCTAGGTAAACAATTAACCATAATCACAACTCATGACATTACTACCCTGATGAATCTACAGGTAGCTAACCAACATGGTTCAGTGTTAGCTAGCTAACATTAGGCTATAACTAGCTAAGCAAATGGCTCTGTTAGCCAGCTAGCTAGGTAAACAATGAACCATAATCACTACTCATGATGTTACCACCCTGCATGACTCTCTGCAGGTAGCTAACCAACCAAGTTCAAAGTTAGCTAGCCAAGCAAATGGCTCTTTCTGTCAAAATTAGAAACATGTAATATCTGAAAATATAGCTAGCTAGACTACCTTACCCATATACATCATTCATGGTTGGACGCATCTTCTATCGGATGCCATGGTTGCCCTTAGTTTGAAGATGTAATCCGGAGACAGGTATTTTCTCCATCACTTTAGCTATCATACTCGAATTACACTGAATTTAAAACTCAGTCCTCCAGAAAGTGGAGAGCAAAACTTTTGCAGTTTTAATACCCAATACATTAAAAAAAAGCTGTGTTAGACAGGATTACCTGGACATACTGACCAGCTCAAATACACAGAAGCGTGCTAAATGGAACACCAATCCAAACTTATTTCTCGGTATGTCCAGCCTACTCATTATCTCTGCCAATCATGGCTAGCGTGAAGGTTGCTCACCTTTTTGGCTAAACTAACTAGGCTCGTAATTTAACAATTGTATTCGTATTTACAGATTGCATGCAAGTTTGTTATTAAGGCACATGGAAGTTCACATGTTCGAGAAGGCATTTCTGCCAAAAAAAACACATTTTGATAAAAAAAAAAGTGTACTTTCAAATAGCTCTCTCCTGTGAAGTAGTGACCCATGACATATGCCTAGTTTCCTGAAACGGGTCCCATTTTATACACTCCAGGAAAAATGTAGAATATTGAGAGGCATGGTCAGCAGGGGGCTCCATTTCCTCCAAGAATGACTTGAATTTTCATGCCCAAGCTTCATTGGGTCAGCAGCAATAATTTTAAAGATATCAACCTAATGTATAATGCATTTAAAGATCTTGTTTTGCAAGTTATAAAATGTGGTTCAGGTACAACATAAAACAACAATCTCTCATTGTCTAGCCAGAGCCTCTTTGGGATAGGCGTAATGCTAGCTCCTGGCCTCCACAACATCCAGTGAAATTGCAGAGCACGTAATTCAAATGACAAACATCGTAATATTAAACATTCATGAAAATACAAGCATCATTTAAAAGCTTAACTTCTTATTAATCCAGCCGCTTTGTCAGATTTCAAAAAAGGCTTTAAGGTAAAAGCAGCGGGGAATGGACCCCTAATGAACCAGAAGAATTACAATTGAGTTTCACCAGCTTCACTGCTGAACCCCTAATAATGACTGAGGAAGAAATACAATAGGGTTTCACCAGTTTCACTGCTTGAACCCTAAATACACAATGTTGGATTATTGGCTGGGCAAATAAGTGGAAGTGGCAGCTCATCTATTCGTTTGCTAACATCTGATCAGACACATTTAGCATGCTATGTAACATAAATCAAGTGTATTATTTTGCAATTGACTTGCGCATAGGCAACTCAAAAAAGCCCGCTGAGGTCATGAAATATGAACACCAGAATCATCCTTTTGAAAATATAAATTGATATGATTTTCTGTGCATATCATAAAAGAATATAGTCCCAATTTAACACCCTACATCTGCTTGTTTGTTTCAATATCTGGAGTTTTGCATGTGCATTCATTGATTGATTGATCTTATGCCACACAAAGATAAATAACATACATATTTCTAAACTAATCCAATCTGTTAGTAGTTGTACTTATTTGCAGCAGTTACTGAGATGGTTTAGGTAGTCTGATTTATCAAGCTTCCCTACCTTGACAGTTATTCTGAATTCAGGTTTCGGATGACTTAGTTCCAATTGTTGGATATCATCACTTTGGCGGTATTCCAATAGGAATTTACACATCAATTTGCAAGCCAGCATAATGTCACTTACATGCCTGATGTGGCCTGCGAACTATGAGTTTCAGACCACTGTATTAGGGTAAACCTAGAATGTCAAAGTAAGTTATTTTGATATATGTCATGTATTGTCATAAAGTGTTACATTTTAATGATAACATATTCACTTAGGCACTCATTTGGTGAAGACCACAGGACTGAAAGCAATCAAATGTCACAAAAAACACACTAATGGGTGGTACAGTTACTCTACAATTGACTCAAAAGACACATTGGGAAATATACAAATAAAGATTTACACCCTTCATAGAGGGTTCTATGAAGAACCTTAGACCACTGCAGACACTAGGCATTCCACAGAATGAGTTTGACAACCTTGCTTTAGAGAATGAAAGGGGTTCTTGGTAGAACCCTTTGCAGAGGGTTCAAGGAAGACCCAGGTAGAGCCATTTACAGAGGGTTCTATGAAGAACCCTTAAAATGGTTCTACCTAGTACTAAAAAAAGGTTTTCCCTATGGGGACAAAACTGAAGAAACCTATATGTTTCTGTTTAGGAATATTTTTCTGAGTGTACAGTAATTACCAGTTTTAAGCAGTTCAGTGACAGTTCAAATTACAAGAAAACAATATCAAAAGCTATGTGAATATTGCATTGTGAAAAGCAGATACTAAGATTGAATATGTATGCAAATTAAAAGAGCGATCCCATACCAATTTTTTACATTTGATTTTCTACTTTTTAAATACATTCCAACATGTGACCCACGACTTGGATTTGGTCCTATGTAGCAACATTTGACATTATGTGTTTTACATTAGATAAAAGTAGAGGCTCTGAGCTAGAAAATTGTTTATTATACACTGCAGTTGAGGAACAATGAGAAAGTAATTCTGCTTTGGAAGTTGATAAATTTGTAACCCCACTTTTGAGAAGATGGCTTGTGAATGTTTTGGTAAGCCTACTGGAGAGCTCTTCCTTGTCTACACCCACTCAACATCGTTCACACCCGCTTAAAGCCTTAGCCCCAGCCATCTCTTTAATGATTCAAAGTGTAGTAAACAACCAAATATTTCAAGACTAAAAGTGGTGAAAGTAGTAGCAAAAAAATATATCCTAATCTAATTTTGGTGTGGGTCATGTTGTTCTTCCCATTACTGTCTCTGGAAAATATACACACAATATCAAATAGAATCATGTGCATTTGTCACATGCACAGAACACTAAAGGTGTAATGTTAGGTACAGTAGTTTTCCAACTGAGCTTTGGCAATAGCGCTATTAACTTCAGGGCAGCAATGTTGAGAGCCGTAGCAAAACATTTTCAGTTCTTTGTGATATCTTTCAAAAAAGCTGCGTTAGACAGGATTACCCAAGCATACTTAGCAGCTCATGTTGTAGACAGAAGCATGCTACATATCAGACCAATCTGAACTCATCTCTCGGCATGTCCAGCCAATCCATTATCTCAGCCAGTCATGGCTAGCGGGAAGGTTCTGTATTTTTCCGTGGCTATACCAGCTAGGCTCCTTATTTAACGATTGTATGAATATTTACAGATGGCAAGTTGTTATTAAGGCACATGAATGTTCATACGTTCCAGAAGGCATTTCTACAAAAACATTATTTTGGTCAAATAAAATAAAAACTTTCAAATTCCTATCCTGTGAAGTAGTGACGTGCGACATATGCTTAGTGTCTTGAAATGGGTCACATATATTTCGGAATGTATTTATGAATGTATATGACAATATATTTTAAATGCATCAGAATATGTTTTTATTGAATTTCAAAATACATTCTGAAATACATTATTGATGTCATGTTCTGACCCTAGTTCTTGTGTTATTTGTTTGTTTTAGTTGGTCAGGACGTGAGTTGGGTGGGCATTCTATGTTTTGTGTTTCTAGGTTGGTTTTCTGTGTTCGGCCTTGTATGGTTCTCAATCAGAGGCAGGTGTCGTTAGTTGTCTCTGATTGAGAATCATACTTAGGTAGCTTGGGTTTCACTGTTGTTTTGTGGGTGATTGTTTCGCGTCTGTGTTTATTCGCCACGCGGTACTGTTTCGGTTTGTTCACGTTTATTGTTTTTGTATTCATAGTGTTCAGTTTACGTTTTTAAATAGCCCTTACACAGCCTAGAGGTGTGTTTTGGGTCATTGTCCTGTTGAAAAACAAACGATAGTCCCACTAAGCGCAAACCAGATGGGATGGCGTATCACTGCTGTATGCTGTGGTAGCCATGCTGGTTAAGTGTGCCTTGAATTCTAAATATATCACCACAGTGTCACCAGCAAAGCACCCCCACACCATCACACCTCCTCCTCCATGCTTCATGGTGGGAACCACACATGCGGATATCATCCGTTCACCTACTCCGCATCTCACAAAGACACGCCGGATGGAAACAAAATCTAAAATTGGACTCATCAGACCAACGACAAATTTCCACCGGTCTCATGTCCATTGCTCATGTTTCTTGGCCCAAGCAAGTCTCTTCTTCATATTGGTGTCCTTTAGTAGTGGTTTCTTTGCAGCAATTCGACCATGAAGACCTGATTCACACAGTCTCCTCTGAACAGTTGATGTTGAGATGTGTCTGTTACATGAACTCAATGAAGCATTTATTTGGGCTTCAATTTCTGAGGCTGGTAACTCTAATGAACTTATCCTCTGCAGCAAAGGTAACTCTGGGTCTTCCTTTCCTGTGGTGGTCCTCATGAGAGCCAGTTTCATCAAAGCAGTTGATGGTTTTTGAGACAGCACTTGAAGAAACTTTAAAAGTTCTTGAATTGTTCCAGATTGACTGACCTTCATGTCTTATAGTAATGATGGACTGCTCGGGAGAGGCGAAGTTCGGGTCATGTGTCCTCCAAAACATGACCCGCCAAGCTGCTTCTTAATACCTGCTCGCTTAAGGAGTCACTAGAGCACAATGAGCCAAGTAATGCCACCCACCCCTAACCCAGATGACACTAGGCCAATTGTTCGCCATATGGAACTCCCGGTCTCCTGGGATCAAACCCCAGGCTGTGGTGTTGCCGCAAAACTATGATGCAGTGCTTTAGACCGCTGCGCCACTCGGGAGGCCTTGGCCTTAAAATGTATTTTGAAAGAAAATACAACTAGCTAGCTACTGTTTGTGTAAAACAGCTACATTTCAGTTGTGTTGCCTAGTCCTTCGCTAACATTAGCTAGCTAGCTATGTTGCTAAAGGCAGACTGTCCCACAAAAGGTGCCTCATTTGCACTGAGATGTCACTTGATATCCAACGATTATCAAGACAAATTCAATTCTACATTTTAACTACATTCATATCTTACTACTTATTTACCTTGGTTCTCCTTGGTCAAAATTCACTGTCACTGCACTTTTGTCCTCGATGTCGCTCAATAATATGTGAACCAGTGTGAACCACGTCTTTTTTTTGCTGAGTAACATTACTACAAATTCCTACACGTGGGTATTTAATGACAATTTCAACAGCTGGATACAAATTTTAACTTTTAAAGTGCGCACACAAATCCAATACTGTTTTTACCCGAAACAAGGATTTTGATGGCTTGTGTGCTAAGTGATATTATCAGCAAAAAAAATGTTGTCAAATACCTCCAGAAGAAAGTCATGCTCAAGAAATCTGTGAGGTGTCCTATCTGTGGCCACAAGCAGAAAATTATGCCTGCAAAATGGATACATATAGTAAGTTAACGTTACAACCAGTATTTATTGGCCTCGATAACTTTGAGAAAGCTTGAAATGAGGAGTACTGTAAGAAATGTTTAAATATGTAATTGCACAGTGAATCTAACTTTCATCTTGAGCTGGTATGTAGCCTAGTTAGCTAGTCTCATAGGTTTTATGCGTGTACACTACTGGCGCCGAGCTGACAATTGACTCATATGGCATTTCACCAGCCGGAAAACATTTTAGAAAATGGAGAAGAATCTAAGCTTTCCAGTGGCCAGTGTACTTCATAATTGTGTCTGTGCTGCTTGAGAATTTTGATTTCCGGTCTTTCTACAAGGGCTCATGCTCCTCTGACACTCAGGACTGCAAGCCCGTGTAGAGCGAGTGAAGACCTTAGGACACGCATACCCTTCTGGTCTACCTTTGGCCTGCAGCCTACCACTCAAGATGTTTCATCTCTGTCTGGAAAGCTGTTGTTCTCTTTTTTTCCAACAATGTGGATGTATTCCTACTGCTACTGAAAAAGTTCATTGATAAGCATAGTAGAATGGAAGGTAACAGAATTACTTAGCTTACGTTCCATTTCAATTATCACTTAGTCTTATCATGCACCTGTGTCTGAGTTAAATGTGCATATTTCCTTGCAGGATTTGTAGAAACAAGGAGGCAACATCAGACTCCTACTGCTCCATCCAGAAGGATTCGATGTTTAGCCATTCTCTCGTTCCACTTACGAACTGCGTAACATTTCTTTATTGGTAGGTTAATGAATTTGACAAACTAAGAGAGTTTTGGATAATTACATTTTTGGAAAGTGGTTCACAGTCACAGCATTATCCAAAAGGGCTTTCTAAAATCCCTAAAACTTTTTTTTGTTTTGTTTTTACACTGGGATGGCATACTGCTCCATTTATGATTAAAAAATAGCTGGGCTAGTGGTAGACCTGCCATGGTCAGAAAATACATCATTTTGACCACGTTTTGACCACTGTTTGTAAATAGCTGTTACCCATAGAAAGTCTATGCTCTTTCAACACCCTATAAAATTAAGCATAACAACCATACACAAGGTACTGGTGAGTGTGGGGCTCTCTGTTAAGTAATTACATTTTAGTGTTCCATGGCATTGGCTTGTACAGAAGTGGAACAAAGTATAGCGAGTAGGTCTCTACATGCTGAAGAGAATGTGGTTTAAGGTCAAGTTAAGGTTGTGTTTCCAACCTAAGGTTGTGTTTCCAAGTGAAGTCTTGGACCAATCGTGGGTTTCATTTACGAATAACAGTTTTGGGTTTCTACTGTCATGTGCTATTGATCTGATTTGATCATTTTTTTTGTGGCAATACTTGAGGGCTACACTTGAGGCAAGTTGATATGATAGAGGATGCCATTGCACGGAGCTCAAAGAACCTGACAAGAATGACGAAACGCCTGAGAAAGGTGAGAGGTGCAATATCATTGTTACCGTTGTCGATCAACACAGAATTATAAGCAATGTTAACTCTGGAAAAAACACCAGTTTAGTTTACCTATATTCACTCTGAGAAAATGTTTGCTCACTTAAAAACTGTATGTAAAAAGGGTGTCTTTAATCATCAGGCTTTTGGTATATTTCATGTGTTATTTACTGGACAGCTTAAAGGGGCAGTTCAAGATTTTACACAATTAGCTTGCTTTCCAACCATCCCAACCAGTGTTTCCCACAGGAATTTAGGTTACTTGTCATGGTTGCAGGCGGGAAAAGGGCAGCATGGCGCGACTGGGGAGGCTTGCACCACTGCTGCTGCTCTATTTTGTTATTCTTGTGAGCCTACACTATTCAGTCAAGTAAACTAAAAGCTGTTATGTTTTGAGTGTTTTGAGTACAATTGTGTTTTGAGTACTATTTTTAGAGCTGCAACTAACACCTATTTTGATAATCAATCTGTCAATTGTTACTTTGATTACTGAATTTGTTTGAATTTTAAAAAGCCTGTTTCCAGACTGAATATAGGCTGAAGTGCAAATGGCAATAACAGACACACTCAAACTCAGTCATTTTGTTAAGACTTCCATTAAAGTGGATTGCCAAATGAGACAGGAACAGTGTAAGCTCAATACTTTTTTGGACGATTAAGTGAAATTTGATTTTGGTGTCCCTTCTATAGAAGTTGAGGTTCATGCTCCCTGGGACACTCAAGTCTTATATCACTAACATTTGTCTTACCTCTCATTATTGAAGGTCTGCAACAAAGCCCTTGTCACGCTTTGGTCATTGTATTTTGTGTTTTTGTTATATGTTTGGGTAGGCCAGGGTGTGACATGGGTTTATATGTTGTGTTTCGTATTGGGGTTTGTTTGGGATCGCGGCTGATTTAGGGGTGTGGTATAGGTTTGGCTGCCTGAGGCAATTCTCAATTAGAGTCAGGTGCTTATTGTTGTCTCTGATTGGGAACCGTATTTAGGCAGCCTGACTTTCGCTTTGTATTTTGTGGGTGTTTGTTCCTGTCTCTGTGTTGTAGTCACCAGATAGGCTGTAATTAGTTTCACGGTCCGTTCTGTTGTTTTTTGTATTTAGTTTCAGTTATTTCATGTACCGTCATATCTTTCATTAAAGTCATGAGTAACCTACACGCTGCATTTCGGTCCGACTCTCTTCATTCAACAGACGAACGCCGTTACACTGAGGAGGTTCAAGAGGAGGAAGGGTTTCCAAATTGGGTCAAGTTATCTAGTAACATTCATTATCTGGGATTGGGAACTGAGAGATAATTTGTTGATATATTTATCTTATGGTAATCAGTTGCCATTTTAAAGTACTCCTCAGTAGATATACTGATATGGAGAAAAATGGAGGGCTTGCCCATTTTTTATATACTGAATTATTTGACAAATACATATTTCAGTGCTCTTGGACACACCATCAGTGATGTTTCCTAGGATTATGTTTTGGGTCTTTCAACAACATTATACGGCTTCACCATCAGATCTTAGCTTGTGTCATAAGTGAGATTATCCTAGTTTCCATGGATTTACCTCGCTATTTCAAGGCGTGACTAACCACTGTCATAAAACAACGATATGCACTTGTTCCTATTTACAATCCTGGAAGGATGGCGTTAACATGGAGAAGACAGGGTTTTAGTTGTTTGGGATGATGGAGGTAAAACACAACAGACCGCACCCAGTTCTTAAAATGGCGGAATACCGCTCACAGGCAAACTTAATCCCTATCATCAGACGACATGTGCGAAGAGGATCCAACATTCTGAGTGACTGCTGGAGAGCGTATGTCAGGTCTCTGAATAGGCTGGGTTACAATCACCAGACAGTCAACCACACAAACAACTTTGTGGATCCTCACACAGGATGTCACACACAACACACTGAAAGGGTGTCGCAGACAATAAAGGGGCAGGTCTGGAGGCTAAGGGTTTATAATTTAAAGAATCATCTCCATTTAATTGAGTGGATGTATTAGTTGGGTAAAGAAAATAAGAAAGGAGTACTCTCTCAACACTTCAAAGACATTGGATTAGTATATTGGCATGCACCTAGAGGAAATATTTTGTCAAAACCATTCCAAGCTGTAAGATCAGACATTGTTTGTCACATAAGTAGGGTCAATGTTATCTTTCAAATTAGTGTGTTTCAGTCTTTTGACAGGGTTATAAGCATGTTTTGTTGCTATCAGTGTTTTTGTGTCACTGCACGTAAAAATGTTTTTGATATCACATGAAACATGAGACTATGGATTCCATTGCTTCCTAACATATCACAGTCTGATCAACAGGCTATGCACCAACCCTCAAGAAAGTGTATTACAAAACTGCACCCACTACAATCAGAAACACGTTATAACATAGTAACTACATATTAATTACATGATTAAATCAAAATGTTTTTCACTTTACATTAAGTTGCTTATTCCTGTGTAGAAACATTGTAGTTATGATACTAATTCTTTAAAATGACATTGTAATGACACATTTTGATAAACCTGCAAAACATTTAATCACATTGAAAGTACATAGTCATTACTCTTAAAGGTGCTGTAACAAAATGTTTCCTAGATTCAGATGGATTTCCATTGATCACAACTACTAGTACAGGGTGTCTGCCAACGTTATAACATAGTAACTACATAGTAATTGTATGAGTAATTCACAGTACGTTTCAATTTACATTAAATTGTTTGTTCCTGTTAAGAAACATTGTAATTACAATACTTTTCGTTATAACTAATAATTACTGAAATGTTGATATATACCGCAATATATTTAATAACAGTGAAAGTACATAGTAATTACACTTAAAGTTGCTGTAACAACATGCTTCCTAGATTGAGATAGATTCCATTGATCACAACCTCAAGTACTGTATTTTTTTATTTTACAACTAGGCAATTCAGATAAGAACAAATTCTTATTTTCAATGACTGCCTAGGAACAGTAGGTTAACTGCCTTGTTCAGGTGCAGAATGACAGATTTTTACCTTGTCAGCTCGGGGATTTGATCTTGCAACCTTTCGGTTACTAGTCCAACGCTCTAAGCACTAGGCTACCTGCCATATTGAGTGTCTGCCATCGTTGTAACATAGTAACTGCATAGTACTGTAATTACATGAGTAAGTCATTTACATTAAGTTGGTTCTTCCTGTGTAGAAACATTGTAGTTATGATACTTTTCTTTATAACAACATTGTATTAACTGACATTTTGATATATCCTGTGAAATATGTAATTGCATGGAAAGTACATTGTAATTACACAGGTGCTGAAACAATGTTCATTCTACATTGATGTGTATTTTCCCAGGGATTGTAATAACAAGGTTTACCCTACTGTGTTTCACTTTACTTGAAGCTGCTTGCTCATGAGTACCTACATTAACATTATACAGCACATTATTTTATTTTGAACAACATTTCACTTACATTACACCTTTTAAGACAGAGAAATAAACCCAAAATCCCTTTTCAAAGGCAGGTACATAGTATTTACAAAGGTTATACCATTATGTGTTTCACTTTACATTAAGTTGCTTGCTTCTGGGTAAGTACATTATAAGTGCATGCATATCCATTGCTAATACATTGCTCTTACATTTAATTCAGTACATCCTTTAAGCCAAATAATATGGAAATAAGATAACTGAAGCAGTAGTTAATGATAGGGTGTGCATTGTTACAACAGCTGACGGAGTCCTAGCCTAGCTTATTTTGGTGGTAGTGACTTATGTAGTTACATGTAACAAGGTTAAATAATAGGATGCATTGTTAACATGGTGCTATACAGGAGACTGCAAAAGTGTAAAAATAATAAACATGTTAGTTACATTTGGAATAAGACATCTAAATATATCATGAGTAATTACACATGTGGAATAACCTCCGACAAGCTGATATGCAATTGGATGTCCTTGTTCCACTAATAACCTATAGCGCTTAACCCTTATTACACTGTAATTACATAGTATTTAGATAGTAATTACATGTAACTACTATGTTATAAATACATGTATTACTATTTAGTTACATATTAATGAATGTACACTTAAGGAAAAGCGTTACCAAGTGGGTATATCAGAAGAACTCTTAAATGAAAACCAATCAAACAATGTTTCCATCCAACCATTTTATGTGAGTAAAGTACCTGTTGGATAAAAAAAACTAATGTCAGGCCATGAAACAGAATAATTGTCGATAAACTTTCCAAATGTCGACAAAAAAATATATACTTGAAGGGTGGATCTTTTTTTAGTCTGTGAAACAGATCATATTGCAAATGTCAGTGGAAACGCTAGGTTGTGCATTTGTTGATAGAATAACCATCAAGCTTTCAGTCACGCTATGCTATGTTGTGTGGTCCTCCCACTACTAATTGGAAAAGCATACAGTTTATTAGGCTACAGACTCAATAATTTATGATGAACTTCACAGAGTGGTGAAAGTGCATGAGAGGAGCAAGATGCTCCTTTCCAATAAATATCGAAGGTCTTCATTTTATGCTGCAGCTACAATGATCGGTGCTTGGCTGCCAAATGACAAATAAAAAATGATCTCGCTCTTATCCATCATCTCATCATGTAGCATACCTTGAAGGAGGTGAGAAGCCATAAGTTAACCAAACATCACAAGCCCTCTCTAAAGCCGTAAAGTTAAGAATGGACCACTCACTTGCTTCGTGGATGCCTGGGGTATCACTGAACTCCAGTACATAGAGGTGGCGTCCCTCCACACTGCGCCCAATGCTGTAGATCCGTGTGATGTATGGGCACTCGCTCTGCACTACGAACAGGGCCCGCACTAACTCCTCATAGCGGTGGTGCTGGATGTCAGATGCCCAGGCTACAGTCCCATTTAGGCCAATGAGAAGGGCCCCGAGCCAGACAATATTCCACCCCAGCCACATGGTCACTCACTGTAGCAGGGAATTGGAGATGAGTTGAGCTTCCCTTGACTGCCAACCCTCTCTTCGTCTGACTGCCTTAGAGCCTGTCTCTCACTTATCTCTCTCTCTCTCTCTCTCTCTCTCTCTCTCTCTCTCTCTCTCTCTCTCTCTCTCTCTCTCTCTCTCTCTCTCTCTCTCTCTCTCTCTCTCTCTCTCTCTCTGTCTCTCTCTCTCTGTTTTCTGCCTCCTCCCACGAGCGCCCTACACCCCCACACTGAAGAGCAAATAAGGACAGCCCCCTCTCTCTTTGTCTTGTTCCCTTGCTCTCTCAACTGCCTCTTTCCTTTGGTCCCTTGTCATATGTGCTTAATGCTTCACTGGCATTAAGTGTACATATGAGGCTGTCTGGTTTTACGATGTCAATACCCCCCTCCCCCTCTTCTCTTCATTAATCCTCTCTTGCCAAATGTAGGGGTTTAGATTGACAATAACTCCTGGCAGGGGTTTGTTCTCTCTGCCACTGACTACAGTAAAACTACAAACATATGGAGTAGGAAAGGGAGACAGAGTGTGTGTGTGTGTGTGTGTGTGTGTGTGTGTGTGTGTGTGTGTGTGTGTGTGTGTGTGTGTGTGTGTGTGTGTGTGTGTGTGTGTGTGTGTGTGTGTGTGTGTGTGTGTGTGTGTGTGTGTGTGTGTGTGTGTGTGTGTGTGTGTGTGTGTGTGTGTGTGTGTGTGTGTGTGTGTGTGTGTGTGTGTGTGTGTGTGTGTGTGTGTGCGTGTGTGCGTGTGTGTGTGTGAGAGGGAGAATGACAGAAGAGAAGACAGGCTATGTGCTCACTGCCCACAAAATGAGGTGGAAACTGAGCTGCACTTCCTAACCTCCTGCCCAATGTATGACCATATTAGAGATACATATTTCCCCCAGATCACACAGATCCACAAAGAATTCGAAAACAAATCCAATTTTGAAAAACTCCCATATCTACTGGGTGAAATTCCACAGTGTGCCATCACAGCAGCAAGATTTGTGACCTGTTGCCACGAGAAAAGGGCAACCAGTGAAGAACAAACACCATTGTGTCCTTTAACTATATAATATGACATTTGTAATGTCTTTACTGTTTTGAAACTTCTGTATGTGTAATGTTTACTGTTCATTTTTGTTGTTTTTCACCTTATATATTCACTTTGTATGTTGTCTACCTCACTTGCTTTGTTAACACATGTTTCCCATGCCAATAAAGCCCTTGAATTGAATTGAATTGAATTGAATGATACCTAACTCACATATGTTACTTGAAACATTTATTGGGAATTGTTTATATGATCCCCTTTCAAGCAGTCACATTTTTACCACATTCTTGTCAGCATTCACTTTTTATAACGCCATTGCTTTCTGCAACTGAGCAAGAGTAATTCAACTTTGACCCTCTTGTTGCAATCGTTGTCTTGGTAACCTGACATGAGAGCAAGCCCTAAAACAAACAGAAATGGACTGCTTTCATTTCTTAACATTCACAACAGTAAGTTAGCAGCTCGTCCTACTTGTAAATTCTTTGTAAATAATTACCTTATAATGTTCCTGTTATGTTGAATAAGAAGTTGGCGACAGTTAAATTCAAACTTTGTCACATATTTTCTGATAATTATATGAGCTGGTTAGCCAGCTAGATAGCTAACAAGCTAACATAGATAGCTAACAAGCTAACAATAAACCGAAACATTGTCTAGAGTCTAGAGGAAGTTGCTTTTAGTTGCCTGGCTTGCTAGACTGACATAATGAAAGCTATCTGCATTTTTGTTCAAATTTGGTTATTGACATAGCCTTGTTTTATGTTCTCTACCTATATAGTACTCTAAATACCCAAATTCATGTTGTTAAGTTCACAATAATACAAGATAAAAATTGCTGACACCATTTAGAACTTTAAAGCCATTTATCTCAGAATCATCTTTTTGCTGGTAAAACCTCAATATCCTATATTTAGCTTTGCTGCAAGAAAATAGAGCAAGTAACGTTGCTATTTGTACTAGGCTGCTGCGATGTCAGACTGATGTTTTTGTGTTTATACTTTTTCATAATGAGGAGGACAAGTTTGGTCGTTATTTAATGTGTGCCAAAGACAGTAAGATGTAAGGTGACGTTTAAACTGAGGGGTTGGCAGGACTTTTAAAGACATTACCGCGATCATGACTAGGTTGGTCGCAGGAAGTAAAAGTACAGGCTTTGGAAATAAAATACATTTCCCCCCCATTTTCTTAAATGGAGTCCACAGATTTTCAAGTATAAGGTCATTAGCCCTTTTAAAAAATAAATATGATTGATAATTTTGCTCACAATGTCATTACCCTTCATGTAAATGTAAAGTCCCCTAAACGTGGTTCTGGTACTGGTTCCGACCGTCATTTTTGACAATAAATCAATCTGTGGACACGTAGATTGAAATAGCATTGAGCGATAAACCTGGTTCCCACATAGGCTGTGAAATCTGAAACCACGTGAAGCTGGGATGTCCCTCCTACCATTTAATTTGTTTTCCAACTGTCCATCAACTCCTGGCTGAACCTTAGTGGTTTAATCACTGTAGCACAGGGGTGTCAAAGTCAAATGGACGGAGGGCCAAATAAAAAATTTAGCTACAAGCCGAGGGCCGGACTGTTCGAATGTTCATTGAATACCTAGGATAGGTTAAGTAATCCCTCTCACCCCACCCCCCCCTAAGTTTTAGATGCACTATTGTTAAGTGACTGTCCCACTGGATGTCATAAGGTGAATGCACCAATTTGTAAGTCGCTCTGGATAAGAGCGTCTGCTAAATGACTTAAATGTAATGTAAATGTAAATGTGAAATTTTTTTAAATGACGCATATAGTCTAGTGAACCTAATTGAACCTACTGAAAACCTAACAAATATATTCCAATATGATCAGATAAATAAAGCAATATTTTCTTATGGCTCTGTCAGTAATCTTTAATTTTCAACAGACACAAAAGACAAATTTCCTTTATATAAAAATCCCCATAACATGAACATTAAATGAAAGAAACCGGTATTCAAGGCACCATCAGTAGCCTATATTTTCTATTTTAGCAAAAGTGGGCTAAATTTACTTCAAAGAAAAAAACAATAATAGCAATTTTCTATCATCCACTCAACTGAAATATTTTAAAAATATAATTGGATTGAAATACAATAAAATAAAGTGCAAAAATCTATTAATCAAAAACAACACTTTGTTTAAGGAGAAGTAACATGCAGTGAAAACAAATATTAAACTTTAACTTTTAAACTTGAACTGAGTAAAAACTCTAAATATGTGATTGCACAGTAATGTTCACTTGTTTGAGGTTGAGGGTGATACTTGGTGGTGTCCCATCTTTTCCACAAGTTCATCAATGTTCGGGGTAAGGCTCTGAGCTGAGGAAATCCTCAGAATTGAGTGGTGTTCAGCAGTAAGTCGACTTCTGTGTGATGTTTTGTTCAAGTTCATCAAAGAAAACAGTTGTTCACACAGGTATGTGCTGCCAAACATAGACAACGTTTGAGCAGCCTGGATGCGCAGCTGGGGCATTGTGTCGGGGAGGAAACGGGCGAACTCCGCAGCACCCACTGCCGCATATTTTGCCCTCAGTGCATCATTGCATTGGAGGTCAATCAACTCCATTTGGAGGTTTGGTGGTGAGCTTTCCACGTCAACAGCAAATGGGTTACCGAGCAGTTCCAACCTGCTTTTTTGTGCTTCAAAGTCAGCAAATCGGCGTCGAAAGTCAGCGGCAAGCATACCTATTTTATCAGCCAACTGTGTGCTCGGGAACGCACTGGTAGAGAGCTTCTCTTTCATGGTCTGGCAGCTGGGAAAGTGGCTCAAATTTTCTTTCCGCATCTGCGTCTCCCACAGAGTCAGTTTGGTTTTAAATGCCTTCACTGTACTGTACATATCAGAGATGACACGATCCCGACCCTGCAGCTGCAAGTTCATTGCATTCAGATGACTCGTAATGTCACACAGAAAAGCCATTTCACACAGAAACATTTCGTCTCGGAGTTGTGTTGTGTCTTTCCCTTTGCTGTCCAAGAACAGACAAATCTCCTCACGAAGCTCGAAACATCTTTGAAGCACCTTTCCCTGGCTTAGCCATCGCACCTCTGTGTGATAAGGCAAATCACCATGCTCCGTTTCTAACTCCGTCAGAAATGCCTTGAACTGGCGGTGATTCAAACCTTTGGCTCTGATAAAGTTAACTGTGCGCGTGATGATGCTCATTACATGCTCCATTTTCAAGGCTTTACCGCACAACGCTTCCTGGTGTATGATACAATGATAAGCTGTCAGCTCACCTGTCGCGTTTTCCTCTTGCATCTTTTCCGTATCTTCGCCACCAGTCCGCTCCTGTGTCCACACATCGCAGGTGCTCCGTCGGTTGTCAAACCCACGAGTTTTTCCCAAGGCAGCTCCATCTCATTTACACATCTTGACACCTCTTCATACAAATCATGCCCCGTAGTTGTGCCATGCATAGGACGTAAAGCCAAAAACTCCTCTGTCACGCTTAGGCTGGAGTCCACTCCGCGGATGAAAATTGACAACTGGGCAATGTCAGAAATGTCGGTGCTCTCATCCACAGCCAAGGAATATGCAATGAAATCTTTTCCCTTTTTCACAAGCTGCTCTTTTAGATTGATGGACAACTGGTCTACTCTCTCGGCAATGGTGTTTCTGCTCAGACTCACATTTAAAAAGAGTTGCCTTTTTTCTGGGCAAACTTCGTCACAAACTTTAATCATGCAGTTTTTGATGAAATCCCCCTCCGTAAATGGCCGGGCTGATTTAGCGATCTCTTCTGCCAAAATAAAACTGGCCTTGACAGCAGCCTGGCCTTGTGATTTGGCTTTTTTGAACAGAGCCTGTCGAGATTTGAGGCCTCGTTTTAATTCCTCTGCCTTTTGTAGCCTTTGTTCCATGTCCATATTCTTGTTTTTGTCCGCGTGTTTCGTTTCATAATGTCGTCTCAGATTATACTCTTTCAGTACCGCCACACTTTCTCCACACAGAAGACACACAGGTTTTCCAGCTACCTCCGTGAACAAATACTCCGACTCCCACCTTGTTTGAAACCCCGGTTCTCAGTGTCCACCTTCCGTTTTGCCATTTTTGATGGGTATCTGAAAGTTAATTTTACTGTGATGCTGACAACTGCTGTGCCAATAAATATTGAAATGAAGCAGCCTACTGCTCGGTGCGTCACCGTTGCATTGTGGGAAATGTAGTATTGGTGCGTGTAAAAGATCTGCGGGCTGCCGGCTTGCTGCGGTCTGCGGGCCGGTTCTAATAATAAATCAAGATCATCCCAGGGGCCGTAAAAAACCTTCTCGCGGGCCGGATGTGGCCCGCGGGCCTTGACTCTGACATATGTGCTGTAGCACATTCAGAGATCAATTTATAGACATTCATCTCAAATAATTAATAGATTTGAAACAAAAACACTTTCTGCTTTTCATAGGCGGACAATACTCAAATGAGATGAAAGGCGAGTTCCTAACGAGTCCAGGAAGCCAATCTAGAGCTCTTTTAGATGTTCACAGTGATGGGGGCAGAAGTTTTGATCAAGAGAGACCTTTTGAAAATATGCAGTTTCTCTAACAGTAAGCATACAAATATGTATTTTGCAGATATAAGGAAGGTGAAATCTTATAATTACTCATATTATAATTTGATTAAACTATATTTAGAAAGCATATAAGTAATTTCAAGCCTTATTCATACAGTTTTGTTGAATAGGAAATAAATCCTATAAAATATTTAATATTTTCATATTTTTATAATATTTGTACTGTTTAATTGAGCTTATGTCCTCAAAAGAGACTACACCTCAGCAATTTATAGCTATTTTACCAGAACGGGGAGATTTAAACTTTTTGGGAGTATACCTCATTACTAGATATTGTTTATTGCTCTCTCATGATAGATACATTTTCAATTACATTTAGTTACATTTAACTTTCCTTTCAATGACAATGACACATGGATTTAGATTGACCAAATTATTAACGCAATCCCAAAATTTGTGACATACTAAAAGGGTGTGATTACTCTAAAAACATATTCAATAAAGACCCCTCCCCAATAACTGTTTGCCCTGGAGGGTATTCTCAAGGTCCTTACAACCTTTGTAATAAGTGATTTTCAAGGCGCTTAAACCAATTACATAAAACTTAGAAATAAATATTAGGTAAAAGTATTTTAATAGCCATATTTTATTGATCCACGCAATATATTAAATACTTTCTTTCTACTATTCAAAATAATAGACAGATGTCTCTAAATCCCCCCAAAAAATCACTACAACTCTATTCATCACTATTGGGACATGCCAGTTTGATTGTCCAAAGAACTTTCAACATTGCATAGAAATAAAGTTTTGCAGTATAAGTGACTTACATTATGTTTATTAATTAATCAAATTAAATGTATTTATATAGCCCTTCTTACATCAGCTGATATATCAAGGTGCTGTACAGAAACCCAGCCTAAAACCCCAAAGAGCAAGCAATGCAGGTGTAGAAGCATGGTGGCTTGGAAAAACTCCCTAGAAAGGCCAAAACCTAGGAAAAAACCTGGAGAGGATTCTGGCTATGAGGGGTGGCCAGTCCTCTTCTGGCTGTGCCAGGTGGAGATTATAACAGAACATGAACAAAATATTCAAATGTTCATAAATCAACAGTTTAGTATAAACAAAAACATGTATGATGCATAACTATTTACCATTTAAAGTTTTTTTTCATGGTTGCAAAGGCGAGGGACACAAAATCCCCCAAAATCGAAGAATGACCAGGGTAGTTTTAGCAATACCACCCCCTCTCTTCAAAATACATTGATGCCTCCATCATTCATTAACTCTGGTGTGACGACAAACAGTGGATTTTGTGTCTACCCCCACTTCTAGGAAAAACAGCTTCACTGATCCAAAGGTTCAAAGAGATCAGTGCCAATTCCCAAGAGAGGTGTGCACACACACACACACACACACACACACACACACACACACACACACACACACACACACACACACACACACACACACACACACACACACACACACACACACACACACACACACACACACACACACACACACACACACACACAGGTTTCTGTCAACCAAGGGACTATAAAGCTGTCTTCTCATCCACCACATGGGGCATCATTTATCAACCGTGTGTACATTCCTCACTAAATTCTGGGGTACCGTGTGCAACAAATTAGTGGAATTTATGGCATATAGATTCAGTCTATCACCGTGTTTTATCACTGGGGACAATTGTCGTACACATCACTGGGCAAGAACATTTTGTATAGTTCTGTTGGCTGGGAGTCTCTGACTACCAAAAGGGCCCCCCTGTTCTGAAAGAGCTGCAAAACCTGGACCCGTACAAATCAGCTGGGCTTGACAATCTGGACCCTCTATTTCTGAAACTATCCACCGCCATTGTCGAAACCCCTATTACGAGCCTGTTCAACCTCTCTTTCATATCGTCTGAGATCCCCAAGGATTGGAAAGCTGCCGCAGTCATCCCCCTATTCAAAGGGGGAGACACCCTGGACCCAAACTGTTACAGACCTATATCCATCCTGCCTTGCCTATCTACGGTCTTTGAGAGCCAAGTCAACAAACAGTTCACTGACCATCTCGAATCCCACCGTACCTTCTCCGCTGTGCAATCTGGTTTCCGAGCCGGTCACGGGTGCACCTCAGCCACGCTCAAGGTACTAAACGATATCATAACCGACATCGATAAAAGACAGTACTGTGCAGCCGTCTTCATCGACCTTGCCAAGGCTTTCGACTCTGTCAATCACCATATTCTTATCGGCAGACTCAGTAGCCTCGGTTTTTCTGATGACTGCCTTGCCTGGTTCACCAACTACTTTGCAGACAGATTTCAGTGTGTCAAATCGGAGGGCATGCTGTCCGGTCCTCTGGCAGTCTCTATGGGGGTGCCACAGGGTTCAATTCTTGGGCTGACTCTTTTCTCTGTATATATCAATGATGTTGCTCTTGCTGCAGGCGATTCCCTGATCCACCTCTACGCAGACGACACCATTCTGTATACTTCCGGCCCGTCCTTGGACACTGTGCTATCTAACCTCCAAACGAGCTTCAATGCCATACAACACTCCTTCCGTGGCCTCCAACTGCTCTTAAACGCTAGTAAAACCAAATGCATGCTTTTCAACCGTTCGCTGCCTGCACCCGCACGCCCGACTAGCATCACCACCATGGATGGTTCCGACCTAGAATATGGGGACATCTATAAGTACCTAGGTGTCTGGCTAGACTGTAAACTCTCCTTCCAGACTCATATCAAACATCTCCAATCTAAAATCAAATCTAGAGTCGGCTTTCTATTCCGCAACAAAGCCTCCTTCACTCACGCCGCCAAACTTACCCTAGTAAAACTGACTATCCTACCGATCCTCGACTTCGGCGATGTCATCTACAAAATAGCTTTGGTTCTAAAGCACCTTATACCACCCACCACTGCGACCTGTATGCTCAAGTCGGCTGGCCCTCGCTACATATTCGTCGCCAGACCCACTGGCTCCAGGTCATCTACAAGTCCATGCTAGGTAAAGCTCCGCCTTATCTCAGTTCACTGGTCACGATGGCAACACCCACCCGTAGCACGCGCTCCAGCAGGTGTATCTCACTGATCATCCATAAAGCCAACACCTCATTTGGCCGCCTGTCGTTCCAGTTCTCTGCTGCCTGTGACTGGAACGAATTGCAAAAATCGCTGCAGTTGAAGACTTTTATCTCCCTCACCAATTTCAAACATCTGCTATCTGAGCAGCTAACCGATCGCTGCAGCTGTCTATCGGTAAATAGCCCACCCAATTTTACCTACCTCATCCCCATACTGTTTATATGTATTTACTTTTCTGCTTTTTTGCACACCAATATCTCTACCTGTACATGACCATCTGATCATTTATCACTCCAGTGTTAATCTGCAAAATTGTAATTATTCGCCTACCTCCTCATGCATTTTGCACACACTGTGTATAGACTCTATTTTTTTCTACTGTGTTATTGACTTGTTAATTGTTTACTCCATGTGTAATTCTGTGTTGTCTGTTCATACTGCTATGCTTTATCTTGGCCAGGTCGCAGTTGCAAATGAGAACTTGTTCTCAACTAGCCTACCTGGTTAAATAAAGTTGAAATAAAATAAAATAAATTGGGATACAGCATACTTTTTGTATATAAAGCAGTTCTTCAGAAACTCCCACACTACCTCAGCTCATGTATTAATTGGAGATCCAGCAATTTTCAGACCAGCTCTTTGGACTGGCTGGTTCTGGAGGTTCCGCGTGTCTCCTACTGACCTGGGGGGGAAATGCTTTTAGTTTTTTGCCTCCAGCTCATGAAATAGCCTTCAGGTCACCTTGAAATTAGACTTGCAGGTCTCCATTGGACAGTTTAGATTGAGTTTAAGGAAGGGTTCTTGGCAATTTCTCACATGGAATTGCCTTCATTTCTCAGAACAAGAATAGATTGATGAGTTTCAGAAGAAAGTACTTTGTTTTTGGCCATTTTGAGCCTGTAATCGAACCCACAAATGCTGATTCTCCAGATACTCAACTAGTCTAAAGAAGTCCTGTTTTATTGCTTCTTTAATCAGCACAACAGTTTTCAGTTAAGCTAACATAATTGCAAAAGGGTTTTCTAATGATTACATTTACATTTAACATTTAAGTCGTTTAGCAGACACTCTTATACAGAGCGACTTACAAATTGGTGCATTCACCTTATGACATCCAGTAGAACAGTCACTTTACAATAGTGCATCTAAATCTTAAAGGGGGGGGGTGAGAAGGATTACTTATCCTATCCTAGGTATTCCTTAAAGAGGTGGGGTTTCAGGTGTCTCCGGAAGGTGGTGATTGACTCCGCTGTCCTGGCGTCGTGAGGGAGTTTGTTCCACCATTGGGGGGCCAGAGCAGCGAACAGTTTTGACTGGGCTGAGCGGGAACTGTACTTCCTCAGTGGTAGGGAGGCGAGCAGGCCAGAGGTGGATGAACGCAGTGCCCTTGTTTGGGTGTAGGGCCTGATCAGAGCCTGGAGGTACTGAGGTGCCGTTCCCCTCACAGCTCCGTAGGCAAGCACCATGGTCTTGTAGCGGATGCGAGCTTCAACTGGAAGCCAGTGGAGAGAGCGGAGGAGCGGGGTGACGTGAGAGAACTTGGGAAGGTTGAACACCAGACGGGCTGCAGCGTTCTGGATGAGTTGTAGGGGTTTAATGGCACAGGCAGGGAGCCCAGCCAACAGCGAGTTGCAGTAATCCAGACGGGAGATGACAAGTGCCTGGATTAGGACCTGCGCCGCTTCCTGTGTGAGGCAGGGTCGTACTCTGCGGATGTTGTAGAGCATGAACCTACAGGAACGGGCCACCGCCTTGATGTTAGTTGAGAACGACAGGGTGTTGTCCAGGATCACGCCAAGGTTCTTAGCGCTCTGGGAGGAGGACATAATGGAGTTGTCAACCGTGATGGCGAGATCATGGAACGGGCAGTCCTTCCCCGGGAGGAAGAGCAGCTCCGTCTTGCCGAAGTTCAGCTTGAGGTGGTGATCCGTCATCCACACTGATATGTCTGCCAGACATGCAGAGATGCGATTCGCCACCTGGTCATCAGAAGGGGGAAAGGAGAAGATTAATTGTGTGTCGTCTGCATAGCAATGATAGGAGAGACCATGTGAGGTTATGACAGAGCCAAGTGACTTGGTGTATAGCGAGAATAGGAGAGGGCCTAGAACAGAGCCCTGGGGGACACCAGTGGTGAGAGCGCGTGGTGAGGAGACAGAATCTCGCCACGCCACCTGGTAGGAGCGACCTGTCAGGTAGGACGCAATCCAAGCGTGGGCCGCGCCGGAGATGCCCAACTCGGAGAGGGTGGAGAGGAGGATCTGATGGTTCACAGTATCGAAGGCAGCCGATAGGTCTAGAAGGATGAGAGCAGAGGAGAGAGAGTTAGCTTTAGCGGTGCGGAGCGCCTCCGTGATACAGAGAAGAGCAGTCTCAGTTGAATGACTAGTCTTGAAACCTGACTGATTTGGATCAAGAAGGTCATTCTGAGAGAGATAGCGGGACAGCTGACCAAGGACGGCACGTTCAAGAGTTTTGGAGAGAAAAGAAAGAAGGGATACTGGTCTGTAGTTGTTAACATCGGAGGGATCGAGTGTAGGTTTTTTCAGAAGGGGTGCAACTCTCGCTCTCTTGAAGACGGAAGGGACGTAGCCAGCGGTCAGGGATGAGTTGATGAGCGAGGTGAGGTAAGGGAGAAGGTCTCCGGAAATGGTCTGGAGAAGAGAGGAGGGGATAGGGTCGAGCGGGCAGGTTGTTGGGCGGCCGGCCGTCACAAGACGCGAGATTTCATCTGGAGAGAGAGGGGAGAAAGAGGTCAGAGCACAGGGTAGGGCAGTGTGAGCAGAACCAGCGGTGTCGTTTGACTTAGCAAACGAGGATCGGATGTCGTCGACCTTAATGATCAATTAGGCTTTTAAAATTATAAATTTGGATGAGCTTACACAAGGTGCGATTGGAACAGGAGTGATGGTTGCTGATAATGGGCCTTGGTACGCCTATGTAGATATAAATGACCCCAAACTTTTGAACAGTAGTGTACATACAGTACCAGTCAAAAGTTTGATACACCTACTCATTCAAAGGGTTTTCTTTATTTTTACTATTTTCCACATTGTAGAATAATAGTGAAGACATCGAAAGTATTAAATAACACATATGGAATCACGTAGTCACTAAACAAGTGTTAAACAAATCTAAATAGATTTTATATTTGAGATTATTCAAAGAAGCCACCCTTTCCTTTGATGAAAGCTTTGCTGTCTGCAGGATTGAAGGTCCCCAAGAACACAGTGGCCTCCATAATTCTTAAATGGAAGAAGTTTGGAACCACCGAGACTCTTCCTAGAGCTGGCCACCTGGCTAAACTGAGCAATTGAGGAAAAGGGCTTTGGTCAGGGAGGTGACCAAGAACTCGAAGGTCACGCTGGCAGAGCTCCAGAAAACCTCTGTGGAGATGGGAGAACCTTATAGAGTGACAATCATCTCTGCAACACTCCACCAATCAGGCCTTTATGGTCAAGTGGCCAAACGGAAGCCACTGCTCAGAAAAAGGCACATGACAAGCCCGCTTGGATTTTGCCAAAAGGCACCTAAAGGACACTCAGGCCATGAGAAACAAAATCCTATGGTGAAGCATGGTGATGGCAGCATCATTCTGTTGGGATGTTGTTCAGTGGCAAAGACTGGGAGACTAGTCAGGATTGAGGGAATGATGAATGGAGCAAAATACAGAGAGCTCCTTGATGAAAACTGGCGACGGTTCCCCTTCCAACAGGACAACGACCCTAAACACACAGCCAAGAAAATGCTGGCTTCGGGACAAGTCTCTGAATGTCCTTGAGAGGCCCAGCCAGAGCCTGGACTTGAACCCGATCGAACATCTCTGGAGAGACCTGAAAATAGCTGTGCAGTGACACTCCACATCCAACTGACAGAGCTTGAGAGGAGATGCAGTGAAATATTTAGGAAACTCCCCAAAGACAGGTGTGCAAAGCTTGTCATGTCATATCCAAGAAGACTTGTGGCTGTAATCACTGCCAAAGTTGCTTCAACAAAGTACTTAGTAAAGGGTCTGAATACTTATGTAAATGTCATATTTCCTTTTTTATTTTTAATACATTTTGCAACCATTTCTAAACACATTCTTTGGTTTGCTATTATGGGGTATTCTGTGTAGATTGAAGAGGAAAAATCCATTTAATCAATTTTTTGAACTGTAATGTAACAAAATGTTGAGAAATTCAAGGGGTCTGAAAAATTTGCTAAAAATTCTAAAAACCTGTTTTTTCGCTTTGTCATTGTGGGGAATTGTGTGTAGATTGATGAGGGAAAAAATATTTTATCAATTTTAGGATAAGGCTGGAAACTAACAAAATGTTCTAAAAAGTCAAGAGGTCTGAATACTTTACAAATGTATTGTACATTTTTCTAGCAGCAGATTATGATTGATAATATCCAAAGCTGCACTGAAGTCTAACAAAACAGCTCCCACAAGCTTGTTATTATCAATTTATTTCAGCCAATCATCAGTCATTTGTGTGCCGTACATGTTGAGTGCCACTTCCTTTGAGATTGCTGAAAGTCAGTTGTTAATTTATTTTCTGTGAAATAGCATTGTATCTGCTCAAAAATCATTTTTACTAAGGGTTAGTTGTAGGCTGATAGGTCAGTTGTTTGAGCCAGTAAAGGGGCACCACTTTCCTGTAGCTTTTGCTATTCTTGCATAGCGGAATGACTTTTGCTTCCCTCTAGGCCTAAGGGGCACCACTTTCCTGTAGGCTTAGATTGAAGAGATGGCATATCAGAGTGGCAATATAGTCTTCTATCATCCTCAGTAATTGTCCATCTAAATTGTCAGACCCAGGTGGCCTGTAATTGTTAATCAATAGACAACAATACTTTTTTCACCTCTTCCACACTTTACAAAATACAAAATTACAATGTTTTTCTTTAGGTAGTCTTTCATATTTTGGTCAGCTAATAGTTGGCAATATCTGTGCCCCCTTCTTTTTGCCCAAAGTTTCATTTAAGGTGCTCCAAAGCATTTTACTATCCTTCTTTATATCATTTAGAATTGTTTAATAATACAATAATACACTTTTTTTAGTTTAGTCACATGATTTATCAATTGCTATGCTGAGCCCAGGAAAATGAACAGGTAAAGTAGACTACAATATTGAAAAGTTGGCCTAATAATGCTAAAAAATAATGCTTAAATAAACATACTGCTCGTCTTTACTGTATGCTGTACATTTTTACATTGTATTCCATGACATGTAGGTCTAGTAAAGATCAAACAAAGTAATGGGCCTAGACAGCTGCCTTGGGGAATTCCTGATTCTACCTGAATTATGTTGGAAAGGCTTCCATTAAAGAACACCCTCCATGTTCCATTAGACAGGTAACATTTTATCAATAATATAGCAGGCGGTGTAATGTTATTAACACATACTTTTTCCAGCAGCAGACTATGATCGATAATGTCAAAGGCCGCACTGAAGTCTAACAAAACAGCCCCCACAATCTTTTTATCACCAACTTCTCTCAGCCAATCATCAGTCATTTGTGCTGTGCTTGTTGAATGTCCTTCTCGATAAGCATGATGAAAGTTTGTTGTCAATTTGTTTACTGTAAAATAGCATTGTATCTGGTCAAACACATTTTTTTCCAAAAGTTGACTAAGTGTTGGTAACAGGCTGATTGGTAGGCTATCTGAGCCAGTAAAGGGGGCTTTACTATTCTTAGGTAGTGGAATTACTTTTGCTTCCCTCCAAGACTGAGTTCACACACTTTCTAATAGGCTTAAATTGAATATGTGGCAAATAGGAGTGGCAATATCGTTCACTATTATCCTCAGTAATTTTCCATCCAAGTTGTCAGACCCCGGTGGCTTGTCATTGTTGACAGACAACAATAAAAAAAATCACCTCTTCCACACTAACTTTATGGAATTTAAAATTTAATAAACAAATGCAGGCTGCTTCTATCTTCAAAATGCTTTAAATGCGTCAATATCCAAAATGTTTAAAGTGCGCGTGGGCTACCTCATGCAACAGCAAAATATTTTCAAAAAGCGTATACTGTACAGTACTGTATTTCTTCATCAGCATCTTTATGCTTTCGTTAATAAAATAATGATTAAAATACTATTTAAAAATGCAGATGTTTATTTCGTTAGCATTCATAACAAATTACTTTGGGAATAAATATGACTGAATGACAGAAATATTGGAAAAAAATAGGCTAATGAAGGTAAACAAAATGTTGCTTACTGGAAAATACTCTTTCAAAATTAATGGAAAAGACAGCAATCAGAGGTCAAGACAGGCATGGGAACTGGTCCTGATAAATCAACATTTTTTTCATTTTCACTGAATTTACATTTTGGGTATTGGTTAGACTATTATAGGATCATTTTGCTCTTACTGTAGTACTATTGTCTTCTCCCGACCAGTCACATTGTACAGCGTCATTATGGGCTATTAGTAGGACAATAGACTCTTGCCAAAAAGGAGAGTAGGGGGAGAATTGTATAGTGAAATGTATTTCTTAGTTAGGTTGGCTGTATCACAACCGGCTGTGATTGGGAGTCCCTTCGGCAGGTCACAATTAGACCAGCGTCGTCCTGGTTTGACCAGTGTAGGCCTTCATTGTAAATAGAATTTGTTCTTTTTAACTGACTTGCCGAGTTAAATAAAGGTTAAGATATACAGTGCCACATTTTCCTAATGTAAACCCTTCTTTTTTCTTGGAATAGAAACACCGTAAAATGTATCAAATTATTTAAGCTACATTTCTTAAAATCAATCCTATATGCTATGTTCTTACAAAAAAGGTTTTATGAGGCGTCAGTGGGCTTTTGGTTTCTCTCCCTCTGATAACATAAACAAATCATTCTAAATGACAAACTGGCTTTATTTACAAATTAGTAAGAATGTCTCAACTCATGTTCAAGAATGGCCTTTTTCTTGCTCACTTTCGTGTTATTTGAAAATGAAATAATCTCCAAAATATTGTTATTTTTAAAACAAGCCATGGAAAGTTGGTTGCAATTTCAGTTTTTAATCCACCAGAAAATACATAACAAATAATACAACAAATATT
This sequence comes from Oncorhynchus gorbuscha, assembly GCF_021184085.1. NCBI lineage: Eukaryota > Metazoa > Chordata > Actinopteri > Salmoniformes > Salmonidae > Oncorhynchus > Oncorhynchus gorbuscha. Next base: position 34,909,795 of record NC_060183.1, on the reverse strand, counting down.
GTGGATAAACTCAAGTATACTATTTTTTTTTAAGTCATCAATTGGAACCTTTAACATGTGGAATGGGGAATTGTATTTATTTATTATTATTAACCCTGTTATTCACAAGCGTAGCAGGCTGTGAATTCTGCAAACAACGTATTTAGAATGGGCTATTGAAAGGACAATATAGGTGAAGTCAGAAGTTTGCATACACCTTAGCCAAATACATTTGATCTCAGTTTTTCACAATTCCAGATATTTAATTCAAGTAAAAATCCCCTGTCTTTGGTCAGTTAGGTTCACCACTTTATTTTAAGAATGTGAAAAGTCAGAATAATAGTAGAGATAATGATTCATTTCAGCTTTTATTTCTTTCATCACATTCCCAGGAGGTCAGAAGTTTACATACACACAATTAGTATTTGGTTGCATTGCCTTTAAACTGTTTAACTTGGGTCAAACGTTTCGGGTACACTTCCACAAGCTACCCACAATAAGTTGGGTGAAATTTGGCCCTTTCCTCCTGACAGAGCTGGTGTAACTGAATCAGGTTTGAAGGCCTCCTTTCTCGCACATGCTTTTTCAGTTCTGCCCACACATTTTTTTATAGGATTGAGGTCAGGGCTTTGTGATGGCCACTCTAATACCTTGACTTTGTTGTCCTTAAGCCATTTTGCCACAACTTTGGAAGTATGCTTGGGGTCATTGTTCGTTTGGAAGACCCATTTGCGACCAAGCTTTAACTGATGTCTTGAGGTGTTGCTTCAATATATCCACATCATTTTCCTACCTCATGATGCAATCTATTTTGTGAAGTGCAGCAGACCCTCCTGCAGCAAAGCACCCCCACAACATGATGCTGTCACCCTGGTGCTTCACGGTTGGGATGGTGTTCTTCGGCTTGCAGGTATCCCCCTTTTTCCTCTGAACATAAAGATGGTCATTATGGAAAAACTGTTCTATTTTTGTTTCATCAGACCAGAGGACATTTCTCCAAAAAGTACGATCTTTATCCCCATGTGCAGTTGCAAACCGTAGTCTGTTTTTTAATGGCGGTTTTAGAACATTGGCTTCTTCCTTCCTGAGTGGTGTCGTGGAAATGTCCTGTATTTACCAAATCACGAGAGCAAACCACACACAAGTCAGAGTTAGTTATCACAAAGTCTATCTTTAATTATATCAGCTCCATCACAACCCTGTGATTCTCAGATCAATTCAGTGTCTATAAATGAATTCTCTGAGAGTCCCTTACACATTGTAACTGACATCCTTTATAGCAAACTATAGCAGACTCATTGCGAGCTCACAGAACAGGGCTCCGGGCAGCCGAGTGGAAATGGAGGAAAACTCGCCTCCCTGCGGACCTGGCATCCTTTCACTCCCTCCTCTCTACATTTTTCTCCTCTGTCTCTGCTGCTAAAGCTACTTTCTACCACGCTAAATTCCAAGCATCTGCCTCTAACCCTAGGAAGCTCTTTGCCACCTTCTCCTCCCTCCTGAATCCTCCTCCCCCCCCCCCTCCTCCCTCTCTGCAGATGACTTCGTCAACCATTTTGAAAAGAAGGTCGACGACATCCGATCCTCGTTTGCTAAGTCAAACGACACCACTGGTTCTGCTCACACTGCCCTACCCTGTGCTCTGACCTCTTTCTCCCCTCTCTCTCCAGATGAAATCTCGCGTCTTGTGACGGCCGGCCGCCCAACAACCTGCCCGCTTGACCCTATCCCCTCCTCTCTTCTCCAGACCATTTCCGGAGACCTTCTCCCTTACCTCACCTCGCTCATCAACTCATCCCTGACCGCTGGCTACGTCCCTTCCGTCTTCAAGAGAGCAAGAGTTGCACCCCTTCTGAAAAAACCTACACTCGATCCCTCCGATGTCAACAATTACAGACCAGTATCCCTTCTTTCTTTTCTCTCCAAAACTCTTGAACGTGCCGTCCTTGGCCAGCTCTCCCGCTATCTCTCTCTGAATGACCTTCTTGATCCAAATCAGTCAGGTTTCAAGACTAGTCATTCAACTGAGACTGCTCTCCTCTGTATCACGGAGGCGCTCCGCACTGCTAAAGCTAACTCTCTCTCCTCTGCTCTCATCCTTCTAGATCTATCGGCTGCCTTCAATACTGTGAACCATCAGATCCTCCTCTCCACCCTCTCCGAGTTGGGCATCTCCGGCGCGGCCCACGCTTGGATTGCGTCCTACCTGACAGGTCGCTCCTACCAGGTGGCGTGGCGAGAATCTGTCTCCTCACCACGCGCTCTCACCACTGGTGTCCCCCAGGGCTCTGTTCTAGGCCCTCTCCTATTCTCGCTATACACCAAGTCACTTGGCTCTGTTATAACCTCACATGGTCTCTCCTATCATTGCTATGCAGACGACACACAATTAATCTTCTCCTTTCCCCCTTCTGATGACCAGGTGGCGAATCGCATCTCTGCATGTCTGGCAGACATATCAGTGTGGATGACGGATCACCACCTCAAGCTGAACCTCGGCAAGACGGAGCTGCTCTTCCTCCCGGGAAGGACTGCCCGTTCCATGATCTCGCCATCACGGTTGACAACTCCATTGTGTCCTCCTCCCAGAGCGCTAAGAACCTTGGCGTGATCCTGGACAACACCCTGTCATTCTCAACCAACATCAAGGCAGTGGCCCGTTCCTGTAGGTTCATGCTCTACAACATCCGCAGAGTACGACCCTGCCTCACACAGGAAGCGGCGCAGGTCCTAATCCAGGCACTTGTCATCTCCCGTCTGGATTACTGCAACTCGCTGTTGGCTGGGCTCCCTGCCTGTGCCATTAAACCCCTTCGACTCATCCAGAACGCCGCAGCCCGTCTGGTGTTCAACCTTCCCAAGTTCTCTCACGTCACCCCGCTCCTCCGTTCTCTCCACTGGCTTCCAGTTGAAGCTCGCATCCGCTACAAGACCATGGTGCTTGCCTAAGGAGCTGTGAGGGGAACGGCACCTCAGTACCTCCAGGCTCTGATCAGGCCCTACACCCAAACAAGGGCACTGCGTTCATCCACCTCTGGCCTGCTCGCCTCCCTACCACTGAGGAAGTACAGCTCCCGCTCAGCCCAGTCAAAACTGTTCGCTGCTCTGGCCCCCCCAATGGTGGAACAAACTCCCTCACGACGCCAGGACAGCGGAGTCAATCACTACCTTCCGGAGACACGTGAAACCCCACCTCTTTAAGGAACACCTAGGATAGGATAAGTAATCCCTCTCACCCCCCCCCCCCGGCTGCTTCCACCTGTTCCCATAGAAGGCGATCCCTTCCGGCCAGGATCTCCTCCCATGTCCAGGATCCTTTGCCGTCCAGGATGTCATCCCATGTCCCATGCCGGATTTGTGAAATTGCTTTATTCAACATTTTGCGGTTGCTTGATGTTTGCAGAATCAGTAGGTGTAGGCAAAATCATAAACAAATAGGTAACTGTGATATGACTAAAGAGTTAATCAGGGTGATTTTTTCCACACAAATAGACAGGTATTTCCTTTCCATGGTAGCAAGATCTTAACTGTCACACCCTGACCATAGTTTGCTTTGTATGTTTCTATGTTTTGTTTGGTCAGGGTGTGATCTTAGTGGGCATTCTATGTTGGATGTCTAGTTTGTCTGTTTCTGTGTTTGGCCTGATATGGTTCTCAATCAGAGGCAGGTGTTAGTCATTGTCTCTGATTTGGAACCATATTTAGGTAGCCTGTTTTTTTTGTTTGATTTTGTGGGTGATTGTCTATGTTGATTGCTTGTGTCAGCACAGTTCTAATTAGTGGCACAGTCATTATTTGTTTATTGTTTTTGTATAGTTTGTATTCGGTGTTCATTGCTTTCTTTAATTAAATATTCATCATGAACACATACGACGCCGCATTTTGGTCCTCTGATCCTTCTCGCCTCTCCTCTTCAGATGAAGAGGACGACCGTGACATTAACTATTTTTGTTAACTTTCTATAAAAATGTATTGGAGTGATTTCTTCTTTCGGGATGTGTCACTCTGGTAAATAAATCCAGTTTGTTATTTGAATCCTACAGACGAAGAACCATATATGTGACATTTAAAAAAAGAGCTATACATGAAAAATCATTATTGGATACACTTTTTCTATAGTGAACCGGTTTCACAAGCTTTCCACAAGCTAATTAACAATCATTTTACATTTAAAGATAGGCTCCCGTGGAATAACCGTTTATGTGCACCACTCAGAATGGACGGACAAGCGCATAACTTTTCTGTTGCTGATGAAAATCACCGAAATCTGGGAAAGAAACGTAAAACAAAACTAAAAGAATGGAAAGACAGGCAAAGGAAGATCTTACGGGATGCGGGAAAACCCTATACCAATCGTAAGGGTCAAGAAAAAAAACTGGGAAAAGCTGTCCAAAAGAGGTATGTGGAAGAACCGTATATCAAACAATTAAACTAGCTAGCTATGTTGTATTTATTGTATTGATATTATTGATTGTATGTTCCTGTTCACAGGGCTCCCTTGCAAATGATACCCTGGTCTCAATGGTGACCCACCTTGTATTAATAACCTTTTATTAATAATATTTTGTTAAACAAAATAATAAAATAAATACAAATTCTGGCTTAAGAGGTCGTGACTGTGTGTTAGCCTTAGCTAATTGGCTAGCTACAGTGCCTTGCGAAAGTTTCGGCCCCCTTGAACTTTGCGACCTTTTGCCACATTTCAGGCTTCAAACATAAAGATATAAAACTGTATTTTTTTGTGAAGAATCAACAACAAGTAGGACACAATCATGAAGTGGGATGACATTTATTGGATATTTCAAACTTTTTTAACAAATGAAAAACTGAAAAATTGGGCGTGCAAAATTATTAATTTTGCACGCCCAATTTTTCAGTTTTTCATTTGTTAAAAAAAGTTTGAAATATCCAATAAATGTCATCCCACTTCATGATTGTGTCCTACTTGTTGTTGATTCTTCACAAAAAAATACAGTTTTATATCTTTATGTTTGAAGCCTGAAATGTGGCAAAAGGTCGCAAAGTTCAAGGGGGCCGAATACTTTCGCAAGGCACCTTAGCTAGCAAGCAAGGGATAAGGACATTGTCAGCGAGAATGGCAACGGAACATAAAGAACAAACGTTTGAGTCCCATCCTTAAATATCGAACTAATCGAATTAACAACAGGTCTATCGCAACCAAAAGTTGATAAAGTATCAATTTGTTTGTAAAAATGAAAATATCAATGAAAATGTTTTATTTTAGGCCTCCTGAGCTGCGCAGCGGTCTAAGGTGTCTCCGTCTGTCTGAGGCCTGCCACAGGCACTGGGAGCAAGGGCTCAAGTTATCCTGCCTCTCTCCCATCCATAAAGGGTTCTCAGAATCCTGAGAAGCATGGGCGGATTTCCTCGTCCTTCTCGCCAGCCATGATTCTGGGCAGCTCGATGGTAAGAAATTTGACCGTTTGTGGTGCAAAAACAATGTCTTATCCCGGAGCTCAAGTAAATTACGTTACTAAGCTGTTCCCGAATGTACTACACCAGCACATGGAAATAGATTATATCGTAGTCCATGTGGGTTTTAATGACATTATGAAGGGCTGTTGATGGACTCTCTGCTAAATACCCATCATATCTGGCCTTCTGCCATCTCTGAATCGCGGCATTGAATGCTTTAGCAGGATTCTTTCTATTCACAATTGGCTAAGAGATTATTGCAGCTCAATGGGTGTAACTTTTGTTGACATTTTCAATACCTTTTGGAAACAAAACACATTTTATAAGGAGGATGGGATCCACCCAAATCATTTGGGATCCTGGATCATTTCACAGCACTATAAGGCTGCTTTGAGACAATGACTTATCAATGACTAATCCCTACCATTGTGTTGCAGAGTAGTCATAATGCTTCAGCAATTGTACATTACACCAGGGGTGTCAGTAGACACAATATAAGTAACCTAATGTATGTCCCTTTAACTTCCCTGAATGCCTCTACTGATCCTATAGCTATTGTATGCAGTAATAATGTGCCTATGAACCAGATTTATACTGTTAGCACTAAGCCGGTGTGCCCTAGGAGGAAGTACACTGTGAGCAGCTCACCCTGCACTAACATAAAGAACATGAGAACATCTATTGCTGCTAAGCTTCCCAGTAAAGCATCCCAGAAGAAAAGTGCTCAAAATAGCCCATGTTAAGAGATGGGAGCTTGTTGGTGTTCTGTAAGGACATGGTACAGATGGAAAAACCTCTCAGAGCGAAGCAAATAGGAACGTTTAAGGACAGGGCACTTCAAGGACAGGGTACTGCCAAATAAAGTAACCATAGGATATATGAGTTATTATGTGAGGGCTTATGTACCGAAGCCTATAAGATGTTATAACTGCCAGAGGTTTGGGCATGTGGCAACAGCCTGTAAAGAGAAAAAGAGGTGTGCCAGGTGTAGAAGGGAGCATGAGTATGGAAAGTGTGGGGATGGTGTACAACCAAAGTGCTGCAGCTGTTGGGGTGCTCATAGTGTGGCATATAGTGGGTGTGAAGCTATGAAGCAGGCAGTGGAGGTGCAACAAGTGAGAGAAAGTGTTGTGATATGCTGAGACAGTGAGTGTGGTCCAGGTCCAGGGAGATACCAGTTCAAAAGAGAGATGGGTAGGAGCATCTAGACTGGGGATTACGGGGCAGGTGGGAGGTGATATGGTATACATAGATAAGAGAAGCTGGTGGCATTCATAGCAGGAGCTATCAATAGCACTGCTAAAGTAGAGTATAAAACAGAGAGGATTCAGCTAATAATGAAAGCTGCTGGGAGACATCTGAGTATGACAGGGTTGACATGGGAAGAGGTTTGAGATGACCTCAATCAACCGAGGGTGGAGTAATGTATTACTTGTTCTTAGATATGGCGGTAGTACTACAACAGAATGCATGAAGCCTGTTGGCTAATGGGAAGGAGTCCAAGCAGTTCATTGTAGATATGCCAGCTAAGCCTAATATGATTTGTGTGCCGGAAACATGGCTCAAACCGAATGTGGAGTTTATCATACAGGGATATGTAGTGGTTCATAGCGATAGAGATATAGAGAGGGGGGGGGGTGCCACCTTCATAAAGCAAGGACTTCCCTACAGGATGCTAGGCAGAGGTATTGAACATGAATATGTGGTGGAGATGTGGTTGAGAGGAGGCGTGATAGTGGGAGTGAACTACTTTCATTTGTGTCAGATATTTGACCTGGAAGTGCTAGTGAGGGTGGAGATCCAGGATAGAAGTAAGGTAATGTGGTGTGGGTATTTTAATGTGGGGGGAGGGGGTATGGTTGGATGGATGCAAATGTCCAAGTGATGGAAAATCTAATAGATTTGAAAGATCTGGTGTGCTTGAATGATGGCCGAGAGACTAGGTCTGATGTAGTCACAGGGAAAGAGTCTGCCTTGGACTTCACTCTGGTATCTAGTGCGATGGCAGGAATCTGTGAGTGGGAGGTATGGGAGGAGTTGACAGTAGGGAGTAATCATTACCCCATAGTATGCACTGTCATGTTTTGTCTTATATTGTCTTGTCATTATGCTTTCCCTTCTGTTCGTTTCCCCCTGCTTGTCATGTTTTGTCATTGATTATCATGTCTTGTCCCTGTGCTTCCCCTTCTATTCGTTTCCCTCTGCTGGTCTTATTAGGTTCTTTCCCTCTTTCTATCCCTCTCTCTCCCCCTCCCTCTCTCACTCTCTCGCTCTCTCTTCTCTCTATCGTTCCGTTCCTGCTCCCAGCTGTTCCTATTCCCCTAATCAATCATTTAGTCTTCCCACACCTGTTCCTTATCTTTTCCCCTGATTAGAGTCCCTATTTCTTCCCTTGTTTTCCGTTCCTGTCCTGTCGGATCCTTGTCTATGATTCACCGTGCTGTGTCTATGTATTGCCCTGTCGTGTCGTGTTTCCCTCAGATGCTGCGTGGTGAGCAGGTGTCTGAGTCTGCTACGTTCAAGTGCCTTCCCGAGGCAACCTGCAGTTCTTGATCAAGTCTCCAGTCTGTTCTCGTCATTACGAGTAGTATTATGCCTTTTGTTTGTAAAGTAACTTTACTGGATTAAAAACTCTGTGTTCGCCAAGTCGCTTTTGGGTCCTCATTCACCTGCATAACAGAAGGATCCGACCAAGGAATGGACCCAGCGACTACAGATGCTCGTAACACTGCCGTCGAGATCCAAGGAGCCATGCTCGGCAGACACGAGCAGGAATTGTCTGCTGCTCGCCATGCCGTGGAGAACCTGGCCGCTCAGGTTTCCGACCTCTCTGGACAGTTCCAGAGTCTTCGTCTCGTGCCACCTGTTACTTCCTGGCCTGCCGAGCCTCCGGAACCTAGGGTTAATAACCCACCTTGCTACTCCGGGCAGCCCACGGAGTGCCGCTCCTTTCTCACCCAGTGTGATATTGTGTTCTCTCTCCAACCCAACACATACTCTAGCGAGAGAGCTCGGGTTGCTTACGTCATTTCACTCCTTACTGGCCGGTCTCGAGAGTGGGGCACAGCTATCTGGGAGGCAAGGGCTGATTGTTCTAACAATTACCAGAACTTTAAAGAGGAGATGATTCGGGTTTTTGACCGTTCAGTTTTTGGTAGGGAGGCTTCTAGGGCCCTGGCTTCCCTATGCCAAGGTGATCGATCCATAACGGATTACTCTATAGAGTTTCGCACTCTTGCTGCCTCTAGTGACTGGAACGAGCCGGCGCTGCTCGCTCGTTTTCTGGAGGGACTCCACGCAGTGGTCAAAGATGAGATTCTCTCTCGGGAGGTTCCTTCCAGTGTGGACTCTTTGATTGCTCTCGCCATCCGCATAGAACGACGGGTAGATCTTCGTCACCAAGCTCGTGGAAGAGAGCTCGCGTCAACGGTGTTTCCCTGCTCCGCATCGCAACCATCTCCCTCCTCTGGCTCAGAGACTGAGCCCATGCAGCTGGGAGGTATTCGCATCTCGACCAAGGAGAGGGAACGGAGGATCACCAACCGCCTGTGCCTCTATTGCGGATTTGATGGACATTTTGTCAATTCATGTCCAGTAAAAAGGCCAGAGCTCATCAGTAAGCGGAGGGCTACTGGTGAGCGCTACTACTCAGGTCTCTTCATCTAGATCCTGTACTACTATGTCGGTCCATCTACGCTGGACCGGTTCGGGTTGTTTCATGGACGAAGCATGGGCTCGGAAACATGACATTCCTTTCAGACAGTTAGACAAGCCTACGCCCATGTTTGCCTTAGATGGTAGTCATCTTCCCAGTATCAGATTTGAGACACTACCTTTAACTCTCACAGTATCTGGTAACCACAGTGAGACTATTTCTTTTTTGATTTTTCGTTCACCTTTTACACCTGTTGTTTTGGGTCATCCCTGGCTAGTATGTCATAATCCTTCTATTAATTGGTCTAGTAATTCTATCCTATCCTGGAACGTTTCTTGTCATGTGAAGTGTTTAATGTCTGCCATCCCTCCCATTTCTTCTGTCCCCACTTCTCAGGAGGAACCTGGCGATTTGACAGGAGTGCCGGAGGAATATCATGATCTGCGCACGGTCTTCAGTCGGTCCCGAGCCAACTCCCTTCCTCCTCACCGGTCGTATGATTGTAGTATTGATCTCCTTCCGGGGACCACTCCTCCTCGGGGTAGACTATACTCTCTGTCGGCTCCCGAACGTAAGGCTCTCGAGGATTATTTATCTGTGTCTCTTGACGCCGGTACCATAGTGCCTTCTTCCTCTCCGGCCGGGGCGGGGTTCTTTTTGTTAAGAAGAAGGACGGTACTCTGCGCCCCTGCGTGGATTATCGAGGGCTGAATGACATAACGGTTAAGAATCGTTATCCGCTTCCCCTTATGTCATCAGCCTTCGAGATTCTGCAGGGAGCCAGGTGCTTTACTAAGTTGGACCTTCGTAACGCTTACCATCTCGTGCGCATCAGAGAGGGGGACGAGTGGAAAACGGCGTTTAACACTCCGTTAGGGCATTTTGAGTACCGGGTTCTGCCGTTTGGTCTCGCCAATGCGCCAGCTGTTTTTCAGGCATTAGTTAATGATGTTCTGAGAGACATGCTGAACATCTTTGTTTTTGTCTATCTTGACGATATCCTGATTTTTTCACCGTCACTCGAGATTCATGTTCAGCACGTTCGACGTGTTCTACAGCGCCTTTTAGAGAATTGTCTCTACGTAAAGGCTGAGAAGTGCTCTTTTCATGTCTCCTCCGTTACTTTTCTCGGTTCCGTTATTTCCGCTGAAGGCATTCAGATGGATTCCGCTAAGGTCCAAGCTGTCAGTGATTGGCCCGTTCCAAGGTCACGTGTCGAGTTGCAGCGCTTTTTAGGTTTCGCTAATTTCTATCGGCGTTTCATTCGTAATTTCGGTCAAGTTGCTGCCCCTCTCACAGCTCTTACTTCTGTCAAGACGTGTTTTAAGTGGTCCGGTTCCGCCCAGGGAGCTTTTGATCTTCTAAAAGAACGTTTTACGTCCGCTCCTATCCTCGTTACTCCTGACGTCACTAGACAATTCATTGTCGAGGTTGACGCTTCAGAGGTAGGCGTGGGAGCCATTCTATCCCAGCGCTTCCAGTCTGACGATAAGGTTCATCCTTGCGCTTATTTTTCTCATCGCCTGTCGCCATCTGAGCGCAACTATGATGTGGGTAACCGTGAACTGCTCGCCATCCACTTAGCCCTAGGCGAATGGCGACAGTGGTTGGAGGGGGCGACCGTTCCTTTTGTCGTTTGGACAGACCATAAGAACCTTGAGTACATCCGTTCTGCCAAACGACTTAATGCCCGTCAAGCTCGTTGGGCGTTGTTTTTCGCTCGTTTCGAGTTTGTGATTTCTTACCGTCCGGGTAGCAAAAACACCAAGCCTGATGCCTTATCCCGTCTGTTTAGTTCTTCTGTGGCTTCTACTGATCCCGAGGGGATTCTTCCTTATGGGCGTGTTGTCGGGTTGACAGTCTGGGGAATTGAAAGACAGGTTAAGCAAGCACTCACGCACACTGCGTCGCCGCGCGCTTGTCCTAGTAACCTCCTTTTCGTTCCTGTTTCCACTCGTCTGGCTGTTCTTCAGTGGGCTCACTCTGCCAAGTTAGCTGGTCATCCCGGTGTTCGAGGCACTCTTGCGTCTATCTCGCCAGTGCTTTTGGTGGCCGACTCAGGAGCGTGACACGCGCCGTTTCGTGGCTGCTTGTTCGGACTGCGCGCAGACTAAGTCGGGTAACTCTCCTCCTGCCGGTCGTCTCAGACCGCTCCCCATTCCTTCTCGACCATGGTCTCACATCGCCCTAGACTTCATTACCGGTCTGCCTTTGTCTGCGGGGAAGACTGTGATTCTTACGGTTGTCGATAGGTTCTCTAAGGCAGCACATTTCATTCCCTCGCTAAACTTCCTTCCGCTAAGGAGACGGCACAAATCATCATCGAGAATGTGTTCAGAATTCATGGCCTCCCGTTAGACGCCGTTTCAGACAGAGGCCCGCAATTCACGTCACAGTTTTGGAGGGAGTTCTGTCGTTTGATTGGTGCGTCCGTCAGTCTCTCTTCCGGGTTTCATCCCCAGTCTAACGGTCAAGCAGAGAGGGCCAATCAGACGATTGGTCGCATACTACGCAGCCTTTCTTTCAGAAACCCTGCGTCTTGGGCAGAACAGCTCCCTGGGCAGAATACGCTCACAACTCGCTTCCTTCGTCTGCTACCGGGTTATCTCTGTTTCAGAGTAGTCTGGGTTACCAGCCTCCTCTGTTCTCATCCCAGCTTGCCGAGTCCAGCGTTCCCTCCGCTCAAGCGTTTGTCCAACGTTGTGAGCGCACCTGGAGGAGGGTGAGGTCTGCACTTTGCCGTTACAGGGCACAGACTGTGAGAGCCGCCAATAAACGCAGGATTAAGAGTCCAAGGTATTGTTGTGGCCAGAGAGTGTGGCTTTCCACTCGCAACCTTCCTCTTACGACAGCTTCTCGTAAGTTGACTCCGCGGTTCATTGGTCCGTTCCGTGTCTCCCAGGTCGTCAATCCTGTCGCTGTGCGACTGCTTCTTCCGCGACATCTTCGTCGCGTCCATCCTGTCTTCCATGTCTCCTGTGTCAAGCCCTTTCTTCGCACCCCGTTCGTCTTCCCTCCCCCTCCCGTCCTTGTCGAGAGCGCACCTATTTACAAGGTACGTAAGATCATGGACATGCGTTCTCGGGGACGGGGTCACCAATACTTAGTGGATTGGGAGGGTTACGGTCCTGAGGAGAGGAGTTGGGTTCCGTCTCGGGACGTGCTGGACCGTTCACTTATTGATGATTTCCTCCGTTGCCGCCAGGATTCCTCCTCGAGTGCGCCAGGAGGCGCTCGGTGAGTGGGGGGGTACTGTCATGTTTTGTCATTGATTATCATGTCTTGTCCCTGTGCTTCCCCTTCTATTCGTTTCCCTCTGCTGGTCTTATTAGGTTCTTTCCCTCTTTCTATCCCTCTCTCTCCCCCTCCCTCTCTCACTCTCTCGCTCTCTTCTCTCTATCGTTCCGTTCCTGCTCCCAGCTGTTCCTATTCCCCTAATCAATCATTTAGTCTTCCCACACCTGTTCCTTATCTTTTCCCCTGATTAGAGTCCCTATTTCTTCCCTTGTTTTCCGTTCCTGTCCTGTCGGATCCTTGTCTATGATTCACCGTGCTGTGTCTATGTATTGCCCTGTCGTGTCGTGTTTCCCTCAGATGCTGCGTGGTGAGCAGGTGTCTGAGTCTGCTACGTTCAAGTGCCTTCCCGAGGCAACCTGCAGTTCTTGATCAAGTCTCCAGTCTGTTCTCGTCATTACGAGTAGTATTATGCCTTTTGTTTGTAAAGTAACTTTACTGGATTAAAAACTCTGTTTTCGCCAAGTCGCTTTTGGGTCCTCATTCACCTGCATAACACTGCTGGTCTTATTAGGTTCGTTCCCTTTTTCTATCCCTCTCTCTCTCCCTCCCTCTCTCTCCTCTCTCTATCGTTCCGTTCCTGCTCCCAGCTGTTCCTCATTCTCCTACTCACTCATTTAGTCTTTCCACACCTGTTCCCTATCTTGTCCTCTGATTAGAGTCCCTATTTCTCCCCTTGTTTTCCGTTTCTGTCCTGTCGGATCCTTGTATATTGTTCGCCGTGCTGTGTCTTTGTCTCGCCCTGTCGTGTCTTGTTTCCCTCAGATGCTGCGTGTGAGCAGGTGTCTGAGTCTGCTACGGTCGGTGCCTTCCCGAGGCAACCTACAGTTTATTGTCGAGTCTCCAGTCTGTCCTCGTCACTACGAGTGGAATTAGTTTTTTATGTTTTGTTTTCTGCTCCGATTTGTCTAGGAGTATTGCCTATTTTCCTTTACTGGAATAAAGACTCTGTTTTCGCCAAGTCGCTTTTGGGTCCTCATTCACCTGTACAACATGCACAGTAGGCCGGAGGGAAGAGGAGTTGGCATGTTGGCGTCATTTCTGTGACAACATTGGAAGGGCGACACCTGTGGGAGAAGTGTGGGGCATGATTAAGAGGATGAGTGGGGTCAGAAGGGAGTGTGATTATCCAGTGTTGACAAGTGGGAAGGATGTGGCAGTAACAGATGAGGACAAGGCAGAAATGATGGCTAAAGTGTTTTTCGAAGTGCATAGCACTGCAAATTTGTCAGAGGGGGAGAGAGAGAACGAGAGAGGAGCATCCTGGAGTGCTGGATAGGACGGGAGGATGTAAATGATCCATTGAATGCACCATTTACCATGGCTGAGATGAAAAGAGCAATAGGTATGCTGGGTTAACTTCACCTGGGAAAGATGAGGGGTGCTATGTTATGTTGTCCCATCTGAGTGACGAGGCACTTGTGACGAGGCACTTGTATTACAAGGTTATGTTGCAGTCCGTAGAGATAGGGTGGCAGGGGGAGGTGGTGCCAACTTTATAAAGCGGGGAATCCCATGTAGGTGTTTGGGAGAGGGAGTTGAACAGGAGTATGTAGTGGTAGAGGTGTGGTTGGGAGGGAGGAATATGGTAATAGTGAACTTTTACAACCCGTGTAAGAGACTAGAGTTGCTGGCCATTGAGAATATAGAAGGTCGAGATAGGAGACAGTTAATGTGGTGTGGGGATTTTAATGCTCATAGTCCATCCTGGGGAGGGTTACCGAGTTATGTAAATGGACAAGTGTTGGAGGAGTCCCGCAGCAATGTTCCAACATATAGTGGAAAGCCTTCCCAAAACAGTTGAGGCTATAGCAGCAAAGGAGGGACCAACTCCATATCAATGCCCATGACTTTGGAATGAGATGTTCGACGAGCAGATGTCCACATACTTTTGGTCATGTAGTGTATATTCTGAGTCAGGGAAGCATGGACACAATGTTTTATTTATTTTAGCTTTCAATCTTCAATAGCTCTTACAAAAAGCATGCCCTGACTATAGAAATTAAATATTTTGAGTCAAAATAAAATTACACATTTATAATTGTCATAGTAATGGCACACTTTATGTAAGAGCTATTGAAGATTAAAAGCTGAAAAAAAAATATATATATTGCTTATGCAAAGAAGTCCAGATACTGCTTCTCGAATAGAAATCCCAGATGACGCTTGTAGGTGATGTCATGGCAGCTAAACTCATATACAAAAACACATCCTAGGGTCCAACGGAGTCGCTCTGAACTGTGCATGTGCAAACCCGTCAAATGAAAAGGCACTTATTCGCTATAGATTTTGACAAATGTAAACGTGTCAGTTTGTAACTTTCACAAGGTTATAGTAATGACATGTTCAGCTACTTAAGACATTGAATCAGGGGTGAAAGTAGATGTAATTTCTTACTGGTATGAGACACGCAATCCCAATTAATTTCATATATGATCTTAAATGTTTTGAAACAAAAATAAAAAAAGGATTTTAATGCAGTTCCACATGTACTTAGAGGAATATATAAAAGTGAATATATTCAAATTAGCCCATAACTCAACCTATACAACAACATATATATATATATGTCATGTTTGTCATTTATTGTCATGTCTTGTCCCTGTGCTCCCCATGCTATTCGTTTCCCTCTGCTGGTCTTGTTTGGTTCTATCCTTCTCTCTCCCCCTCCCTCTCTCACTCTCTCGCTCTCTCTTCTCTCTGTCGTTCCGTTCCTGCTCCCAGCTGTTCCTATTCCCCTAATCATCATTTAGTCTTCCCACACCTGTTCCCGATCCTTTCCCCTGATTAGACTCCCTATTTATTCCTTTGTGATCCGTTCCTGTTCCGTCGGTTCCTTGTTTTGTATTCACCATGCTGTGATTGCGTTTCGCCCTGTCCTGTCGTGTTTTTTGCCGTGATTGTGTATCACCCTGTCCTGTCGTGTTTTGTGCCTTCATCAGACGCTGCGTGTGAGCAGGTGTCTCAGTCGACTACGGCCTGCGCCTATGAAGCGACCTGCAGTCTGTGGCCGCTTCTCCAGTTGTTTTCCCTCTACAAATCTAGAGGATTTCAGTTATTCCGTTTTGAACATTAATAAACTCTGTTTCTGTTAAGTCGCGTTTGGGTCCTCTTTCACCTGCATGACAGAAGGAACCGACCAAGGAATGGACCCAGCGACTTCAGACGCTGTTTACACTGCCGTCAAGATCCAAGGAGCCATGCTCGGCAGACACGAGCAGGAATTGTCTGCTGCTCGCCATGCCGTGGAGAACCTGGCCGCTCAGGTTTCCGACCTCTCTGGACAGTTCCAGAGTCTACGTCTCGTGCCACCTGTTACTTCCTGGCCTGCCGAGCCTCCAGAACCTAGGGTTAATAACCCACCTTGCTACTCCGGGCAGCCCACTGAGTGCCGCTCCTTTCTCACGCAGTGTGAGATTGTGTTCTCTCTCCAACCCAACACATACTCTAGAGAGAGAGCTCGAGTTGCTTACGTCATTTCACTCCTTACTGGCCGGGCTCGAGAATGGGGCACAGCTATCTGGGAGGCAAGGGCTGATTGCTCTAACAAATTCCAGAACTTTAAAGAGGAGATGATTCGGGTTTTTGACCGTTCAGTTTTTGGTGGGGAGGCTTCTAGGGCCCTGGCTTCCTTATGCCAAGGTGAACGGTCCATAACGGATTATTCCATTGAGTTTCGCACTCTTGCTGCCTCTAGTGAGTGGAACGAGCCGGCGCTGCTCGCTCGTTTTCTGGAGGGACTCCACGCAGTGGTTAAGGATGAGATTCTCTCCCGGGAGGTTCCTTCAGATGTGGACTCTTTGATTGCTCTCGCCATCCGCATAGAACGACGGGTAGATCTTCGTCACCGGGCTCGTGGAAGAGAGCTCGCATCAACGGTGTTTCCCTGCTCCGCATCGCAACCATCTCCCTCCGCTGGCTTTGAGACTGAGCCCATGCAGCTGGGAGGGATTCGCATCTCGACTAAGGAGAGGGAACGGAGGATCACCAACCGCCTGTGCCTCTATTGCGGAGTTGCTGGACATTTTGTTAATTCATGTCCAGTAAGAGGCCAGAGCCCATCAGTAAGCGGAGGGCTACTGGTGAGCGCTACTACTCAGGTCCCTTCATCTAGATCTTGTACTACTATGTCGGTCCATCTACGCTGGACCGGTTCGGTGCTACATGCAGTGCCTTGATTGACTCTGGGGCTGAGGGTTGTTTCATGGACGAAGCATGGGTTCGGAAACATAACATTCCTTTCAGACCGTTAGACAAGCCTACGCCCATGTTTGCCTTAGATGGTAGTCATCTTCCCAGTATCAAATTTGAGACACTACCTTTAACTCTCACAGTATCTGGTAACCACAGTGAGACTATTTCTTTTTTGATTTTCCGTTCACCGTTTACACCTGTTGTTTTGGGTCATCCCTGGCTAGTATGTCATAATCCTTCTATTAATTGGTCTAGTAATTCTATCCTATCCTGGAACGTTTCTTGTCATGTGAAGTGTTTAATGTCTGCCATCCCTCCCGTTTCTTCTCTCCCTACTTCTCAGGAGGAACCTGGCGATTTGACAGGAGTGCCGGAGGAATATCATGATCTGCGCACGGTCTTCAGTCGGTCCCGAGCCAACTCCCTTCCTCCTCACCGGTCGTATGATTGTAGTATTGATCTTCTTCCAGGGACCACGCCTCCTCGAGGTAGACTATACTCTCTGTCGGCTCCCGAACGTAAGGCTCTCGAGGATTATTTGTCTGTGTCTCTTGACGCCGGTACCATAGTGCCTTCTTCTTCTCCGGCCGGGGCGGGGTTCTTTTTTGTTAAGAAGAAGGACGGTACTCTGCGCCCCTGCGTGGATTATCGAGGGCTGAATGACATAACGGTTAAGAATCGTTATTTTCCCCTTATGTCATCAGCCTTCGAGATTCTGCAGGGAGCCAGGTGCTTTACTAAGTTGGACCTTCGTAACGCTTACCATCTCGTGCGCATCAGAGAGGGGGACGAGTGGAAAACGGCGTTTAACACTCCGTTAGGGCATTTTGAGTACCGGGTTCTGCCGTTCGGTCTCGCCAATGCGCCAGCTGTTTTTCAGGCATTAGTTAATGATGTTCTGAGAGACATGCTGAACATTTTTGTTTTTGTCTATCTTGACGATATCCTGATTTTTTCTCCGTCACTCGAGATTCATGTTCAGCACGTTCGACGTGTTCTACAGCGCCTTTTAGAGAATTGTCTCTACGTAAAGGCTGAGAAGTGCTCTTTTCATGTCTCCTCCGTTACTTTTCTCGGTTCCGTTATTTCCGCTGAAGGCATTCAGATGGATTCCGCTAAGGTCCAAGCTGTCAGTGATTGGCCCGTTCCAAGGTCACGTGTCGAGTTGCAGCGCTTTTTAGGTTTCGCTAATTTCTATCGGCGTTTCATTCGTAATTTCGGTCAAGTTGCTGCCCCTCTCACAGCTCTTACTTCTGTCAAGACGTGTTTTAAGTGGTCCGGTTCCGCCCAGGGAGCTTTTGATCTTCTAAAAGAACGTTTTACGTCCGCTCCTATCCTCGTTACTCCTGACGTCACTAGACAATTCATTGTCGAGGTTGACGCTTCAGAGGTAGGCGTGGGAGCCATTCTATCCCAGCGCTTCCAGTCTGACGATAAGGTTCATCCGTGCGCTTATTTTTCTCATCGCCTGTCGCCATCTGAGCGCAACTATGATGTGGGTAACCGTGAACTGCTCGCCATCCGCTTAGCCCTAGGCGAATGGCGACAGTGGTTGGAGGGGGCGACCGTTCCTTTGTCGTTTGGACAGACCATAAGAACCTTGAGTACATCCGTTCTGCCAAACGACTTAATGCCCGTCAAGCTCGTTGGGCGTTGTTTTTCGCTCGTTTCGAGTTTGTGATTTCTTACCGTCCGGGTAGCAAGAACACCAAGCCTGATGCCTTATCCCGTCTGTTTAGTTCTTCTGTGGCTTCTACTGATCCCGAGGGATTCTTCCTTATGGGCGTGTTGTCGGGTTGACAGTCTGGGGAATTGAAAGACAGGTTAAGCAAGCACTCACGCACACTGCGTCGCCGCGCGCTTGTCCTAGTAACCTCCTTTTCGTTCCTGTTTCCACTCGTCTGGCTGTTCTTCAGTGGGCTCACTCTGCCAAGTTAGCTGGTCATCCCGGTGTTCGAGGCACTCTTGCGTCTATTCGCCAGCGCTTTTGGTGGCCGACTCAGGAGCGTGACACGCGCCGTTTCGTGGCTGCGTGTTCAGACTGCTGCGCGCAGAAGAAGTCTGGTAATTTTTTTCTGCTTCTGCTCCTGGTCTTGCTGGGTCTCAGTCTGTTCCCTGCCATCGCATCTCTCCTGTTCTTGTCCCTGCCCTTGCTGTGTCTCAGTCTGTCCCTAGTTCTCATTTTTTTTTTAGAGTAGTACCCTAGTTTCCCTTTTTATCGTTTTTCGTTACGGTCCTGAGGAGAGGAGTTGGGTTCTTTCTCGGGACGTGCTGGACCGTTTGATCTATGATTTCCTCCGTTGCCGCCAGTGTTCCTCCTCGAGAGCGCCAGGAGGCGCTCGGTGAGTGGGGGGGGTACTGTCATGTTTGTCATTTATTGTCATGTCTTGTCCCTGTGCTCCCCATGCTATTCGTTTCCCTCTGCTGGTCTTGTTTGGTTCTATCCTTCTCTCTCCCCCTCCCTCTCTCACTCTCTCGCTCTCTCTTCTCTCTGTCGTTCCTGCTCCCAGCTGTTCCTATTCCCCTAATCATCATTTAGTCTTCCCACACCTGTTCCCGATCCTTTCCCCTGATTAGACTCCCTATTTATTCCTTTGTGATCCGTTCCTGTTCCGTCGGTTCCTTGTTTTGTATTCACCATGCTGTGATTGCGTTTCGCCCTGTCCTGTCGTGTTTTTTGCCGTGATTGTGTATCACCCTGTCCTGTCGTGTTTTGTGCCTTCATCAGACGCTGCGTGTGAGCAGGTGTCTCAGTCGACTACGGCCTGCGCCTACCCGAAGCGACCTGCAGTCTGTGGCCGCTTCTCCAGTTGTTTTCCCCTCTACAAATCTAGAGGATTTCAGTTATTCCGTTTTGAACATTAATAAACTCTGTTTCTGTTAAGTCGCGTTTGGGTCCTCTTTCACCTGCATGACAATATATATATATATATATAACAACTATATATCCTTTAACTTTAAGCAGGGTTCATAAAGACTAGATCTTTTCTAAATGAAACGTTGAGTATTTATCTAAAGTTAACATTGGCAAGTCAAATTCAAGAACTTTCAGGGACTTTTTTCGAGAAATTAATTGTAATTTTCAAGGACCTCAATGTTATATAATTGTGCATTCGGAAAGTATTCAGACTCCTTGACTTCTCCCACATTTTGTTACGTTACAGCCTAATAATGACAAAGCAAAAATAGAACTGGAAATATTTCATTTACATAAGTACTCATTTACATAAACCCTTTACTTTGATGAAGCACCTTTGGCAGTGATTATAGTCTCTCGTCATCTTGTGTATGACGCTACATGCTTGGCACATCTTCATTTATGGATTTTCTCCCATTCTTCTCTGCAGATCCTCTCAAGCTCTGTCAGGTTGGATGAGGAACGTCGCTGCACTGGCTGGGCCACTAAAGAACATTCAGAGACTTGTACCAAAACAACTCCTGCATTGTCTTGGCTGTGTGCTTAGGTTTGTCAAGATTGCAAAGCTGTCATCGAGGTTACTTTAAAGAATCTCAAATATAATATATATTTTAATTTGTTGAACACTTTTTTTGGTTACCACATGATTCCATATGTGGTATTTCATAGTGTTGATGTCTTCACTATTATTCTACAATGTAGAAAACTGTCAAAATAAAGAAAAACCCTTGAATGAGTAGGTGTGTCCAAACTTTTGACTGGTACTGTATGCCTATTGTAATGACATTCAGCGATTGTATAATTGAATTGCATCCACTGTTTTCCGCGCACGTCTGTCACTCACCTCCACGTCGTCTCGATATCGACCACTCATCTCTGACTTTTCACGTCGAACCACAACACAAGTTGGAGCGTATACCACCTGGTTTGAAGTTAATTCACTCATTTCATGCGGTAATGTAAAATAGTGATGTAATAGCCTAGTTTTCTTGGTATTTTGCATTAATTGTGATCGGCTCACGTTTTACCGGATACGGCGTAGCCCCACTATTTATTTTGCAGGGACGCCGGACCAGAAAATGAACAACTAAGGATGAATTTTTCACTTCTACCATTGACTTCCCAAACCCCGGAATTTTTGCACTACGAAAATGTCGCACCCCCTAGTATAACACTCCTTCTCTGCACTAATACAAGCTTGTGGAACCTTCAAACCTTGTGGATGTCCTATGTGGAAGTGTTGGTGGGCCCCTTGCTGGAGGCCGTGTTGGGGATGCTGGGAGACTTGTCTAAGGCCGTGCTGGGGGGGCGGGGCCTGGAGCATCACTACCTGTGGGTGGCCGTGTTGGCCCTGGTGGTGGGGTCCCTGCATGGCCCCTTGGACGTGAGCGGGACCAGGGACATACAGTATGCAGAAAAATACATAAAATGTGTCACACAATATATAAAAACACAGGTAAAAAGACATGAATCTGCCTAAATATAAACATTAGGACATTGTGTTCTTACAATCACTCTAAATTACTTATTGCTTGAGCATAGAAATTGATGGACAGTTATGCTTTTTCATTTCAGTCACTTAGCTGACTGATCCAAAGCAATTTAGGTTGAGTGCCTTGCTCGAGGACACGGAGACAAAATTTTACCTAGTCGGCTCGGGGATTCCAACCAGCGACCTTTTGATGACTGGACCAACGCTCTTAACCACTGCCACCCATTTTGGATGGAATTGATTTTTTTTTTCACTCCTTCCAAAAGGTGTTTACTTTACAAATCTGGCATGAGATAATATATTTTTACTTATTTTCCACCATAATTTGCAAATAAATTCATAAAAAATCCTACAATGTGATTTTCTGTTTATTTTTTCTAATTTTGTCTGTCGTAGTTGAAGTGTACCTATGATGAAAATGACAGGCCTCCCTCATCTTTTTAAGTGGGAGAACTTACACAATTGGTGGCTGACTAAATTATTTTTTGCCCCACTGTATATAAACGGTGAATTTTGTCCATCCTCCCACCTCAGAATATACACTGAGTATTCAAAACATTAAATACACCTGCTCTTTCCATGACTAACTAGGTGAATCCAGGTGAAAGCTATGATCCCTTATTGATGTCACTTGTTAAATCCACTTCAATCTGTGTGGATGAAGGGCAGGAGACAGGTTAAAGAAGGATTTTGATGCCTTGAGAGATGGAATGTGTTTGTGTGCCATTCAGAGGGTGAATGGGCAAGATGAGATTTAAGTGAATTTATTATGGATCCCCATTAGCTATTCGTCCTGGGGTCCAGCTATAATTAAGGCAGTTATACAATTTTAAGACCTTGCAAAGCATTTCACAACAGATTTCAGAAGACATTAAAACTTCTCTGGGTTATGTGGGATTTTAGCGTCCCACCTCTCCAACAGCCAGTGAAATTGCATGGCGTCAAATTCAAAACAACAGCAATCCTTCATTAAAATTCCTTAAACATACAAGTATTTTACACTATTTTAAAGATATACTTGTTGTAAATCCAGCTACAGTGTCTGCTTTCAAAACGAATTCACGACGAAAGCACACCAAACGATTATGTTAGGTCAGCACCAAGTCACAGAAAAACACAGCCATTTTTCCAGCAAAAGAGAGGAGTCACAAAAAGCAGAAATACAGATCAAATTAATTATAGCATTATAAATATACACTTATCTTTGATGATCTTCATCAGAATGCACTCCCAGGAATCCCAGTTTCACAATCAATTTTTGTTTTGTTCGATGAAGTCCATAATTTATGTCCAAATACCTCTTTTTGTTTGTTTGCGCATTTAGTTCACAAATCCAAATTCATGAGGCGCGATCACTCGGTCCAGACAAAGTCAAAAAGTTCATTTACAGTCCGTAGAAACATGTCAAACGATGTATAGAATCAATCTTTAGGGTGTTTTTAACATAAATCTTCAATGATGTTCCAACCGGACAATTCCTTTGTCTTTAGAAATGCCGATTTCCGATGTGTGTCAAGAATGGTCCACCACCCAAAGGACATCCAGCCAACTTGACACAACTGTGTGGAATGCCTTGTAGAGTCCATAACCCATCAAATTGAGGCTGTTCTGAGAGCAAATTAGAGGGTGCAACTCAATATTAGGAAGGCGTTCCTAATGTTTGGTATACTCAGTGTATCGTTGTCATAGTCATGGAACGCTTTGTGTAAGAGCTATTGTCCATCCTCCCCCGATTCTGAATATATCACTATCATAGTCATGGCATGCTTGGTTCAATAGCTATTAATAAGAGAACCTAATGTTCTGTGAATATCCAATACAAAACCCATTTTACCTTGGTCTTCTATATAGTGGCGCACCATAGTACAGTCCATGCTTTTATAATAGCATAGTCCATGTTTTTATTACAAATAGTATCAGCCTAATGCCTACAGGTTTGTTGCTTTTTGATACATCAATTTCCAATGGAACACTGCAGCCATAAAGATCATCAAGGACATCAACCACCCGAGCCACTGCCTGTTCACCCCGCTATCATCCACTTTAACTATGCCACTTTGTTTACTTTGTCTACATACTCATCTCATATGTATATACTGTACTCGATACCATCTACTGTATGCTGCTCTGTACCATCACTCATTCATATATCCTTATGTACATATTCTTTATCCCCTTACACTGTATAAGACAGTAGTTTTGGAATTGTTAGTTAGATTACTTGTTGGTTATCACTGCATTGTCAGAACTAGAAGCACAAGCATTTCGCTACACTCGCATTAACATCTGCTAACCATGTGTATGTGACAAATAAAATGTGATTTGATTTGAACACTTATGGGAGATTCTGAAGCGGCGCCATCAACAAAACAGCAAATTATGGAATTTCTCATTGAAGAATGGTGTCACATCCCTCGAATATCCCCCGCTATCATCCAGAAGGTGAGGTCAGTACAGGTGCATCAAAGCAGGGGCTGAGAGACTGAAAAACAGCTTCTATCTCAAGGCCATCAGACTGTTAAACAGCCACCACTAACATTGAGTGGCTGCTGCCAACACTCAACTCCAGCCACTTTAATAATGGGAATTGATGTAAAATATATCACTAGCC
This sequence comes from Oncorhynchus gorbuscha, assembly GCF_021184085.1. Lineage (NCBI taxonomy): Eukaryota > Metazoa > Chordata > Actinopteri > Salmoniformes > Salmonidae > Oncorhynchus > Oncorhynchus gorbuscha. Next base: position 34,886,217 of record NC_060183.1, on the reverse strand, counting down.
ACTTTAAACAATGCTACTTAATATAATGTTTACATACCCTACATTATTCATCTCATATGTATATGTATATACTATACTCTATATCATCTACTGCATCTTTATGTAATACATGTATCACTAGCCACTTTAAACTATGCCATTTTGTTTACATACCCTACATTACTCATCTCATATGTATATACTGTACTCGATACCATCTACTGCATCTTGCCTATGCCGTTCTGTACCATCACTCATTCATATCTTTATGTACATATTCTTTATCCCTTTACACTTGTGTGTATAAGGTAGTAGTTTTGGAATTGTTAGGTTAGATTACTCGTTGGTTATTACTGCATTGTCGGAACTAGAAGCACAAGCATTTCGCTACACTCGCATTAACATCTGCTAACCATGTGTATGTGAAAAATAAATTTGATTTTGAATTGATTTGATTTGAATAGAGTTTCAAACCCTTGTAGAATCTATGCCAAGGTGCATTGAAACTGTTCTGGCTTGTGGTGGCCCATTGCCCTATTAAGACACTTTGTTTCCTTTATTTTTGCTGTTAACAGTAGTTCGACAAACTAGCTCCTCTAACTTGATTGATAGCCTGAAGTGGCTTCTTGGAAGCTAGATATGAGAGGTTCCCAATCTGCCAATTTGCTAGGTGGCTGGTACTATTACAGAGAAAATATATATATTTTTAAGTTTAACAGGACAAATCTGAGAGGGCTCGTGCCCCTGTGCCCGCTATGCCCCTCTGGCTTTCTGTACAGTTGCCTAATGCTTGTGGGGCATATTAACCTGTTTTAACTGCTGAATAACTATGATCAACAAAACATTTTATTTTGCACTATTTTTAAAATGCTTACTAAGCTTTAAAATGCTTAGTCTTGTCCCATCGCTGCAACTCCCCTACGGACTCGGGACAGGCGAAGGGCGAGAGTCATGCGACCTCTGAAACACGACCCAGCCAAACCACACTGCTTCTTGACACACTGCTTGCTTAACCCAGAAGCCAGCCGCACCAATGTGTCGGAGGAAGCACTGTCCAGCTGGAGACCGAAGTCAGTTTGAAGGAGTCGCTAGAACGTGATGGGACAAGAGAAACCCTGCTGACCAAACCTAACCCGGAAGACGCTAGGCCAATTGTGACCTGGAGACCCTCACGGCCAGCCTGGGATCGAACCCGGGGCTGTAGTAACGCCTCACCACTGCGATGTGGTTCCTTAGACCGCTGCACCACTCGGGAGGCCCCTTGAGGGAATCTTTTGATAAAGGTGAACATCAAGACGAAGCAAGACGAAGCAGCAGCTTTATAAGTGGGATCCACTGTTGAGCGTTACATCCCGAGGACTTTGTGCTGATTGTACGGAGATTGTGACAGCCAGTTAAGTGCAGTCCCTTGAGAAGGCAAGAACAAGTTGTATGTCAGGAGAAGTGCAGTATTATCATAAGGAGACTTGGAATACGGAGGAGGAATGAAGGGAAAAAGCGAGGCAGAGGAGGTCTAAAGAGAGAGAGAGAGAGAGGAAGAGGGTGAGCTGGTTTCGGTTAAAAATTGTGGAAAAAAGGGAGATGGTTTGTTAAAGACGAATGGTAGAAAGTGTACTCAGAGTGAGCTGGAGACAGGAGGAGAAACGGAAGTGAATGAGGGCAAAGTCTCAGAGGTGGTAGGTGTAGTGAAGTTCTCAGAGCCTGAGGCTTACACTGAGGGTCAGGATAAAGATGAGTCTGTGACAGTAGGAGTGAAGTTTTTGGAAGATCCTTGCCTTTTGGCTGTTCCATTTGTGGTTTCAGGGTGGGTGACAACAGAGTTGGGTGCTGTGGAATTGGTGAGGGTAACCAGAAGTAGCCTTGTGATAATTGTTTGTTTCTGCTGGTCACAGGGAGAAGGCGTTCAGCGTGAAACGAATGTGGGCAAGAAACGTGGATTGTTTTGTTCTCAAGGAAAGGAGTGATTACTGGGGTAGTAGTAAAAGGTGACCAACTGAAGAGGAAGATTCCCGGTGTTTGTGATGCTTGTCGTTTGGTGCAACACAGACAGGGTTTCTTGAGTGGTGAAACAGAAGTCATTGTCTGTCCTTTTGAGATTTGATGTTGAGTCTTTGCCCGACAAAGTGATACAATCATCTCCTTTGTATTGATCACATTGAGGGAGAGGTTGTTGTCCTGGAACCACACGGACAGGTCTCTGACCTCCTCCCTATAGGCTGTCTCGTAGTTGTCTGTGATCAAGCCTACCACTGTAGTGTCATCGGCAAACTGAATGATGGAGTTGTGCCTGGCCGTGCAGTCATGAGTGAACAGGGATTACAGGAGGGGACTGAGCACGCACCCCTGAGGGGCCCCTGTGTTGACAATCAGCGTCTACCCGTACCACCTGGGAGTGGCCCATCAGGAAGTCCAGGATCCAGTTGCAGAGGGAGGTGTATAGTCCCAGGGTCCTTAGCTTATTGATGAGCTTTGAGGGCACTATGGTGTTGAACGCTGAGCTGTAGTCAATGAATAGCATTCTCACATAGGTGTTCCTTTTGTCCAGCTGGGAAAGGGCAGTGTGGAGTGCAATAGAGATTGCATCATCTGTGGATCTGTTAGGGCGGTATGCAAATTGGAGTGGGTCTAGGGTTTCTGGGATAATAGGGTTGCTGTAAGCCATGACCAGCCTTTCAAAGCACTTCATGGCTACAGACGTGAGTGCTACGGGTTGGTAGTCATTTAGGCAGGTTACCTTAGTGTTCTTGGGCACAGGCACTATGGTGGTCTGCTTAAAACATGCTGGTATTACAGACTCAGCCAGGAAGAGGTTGAAAATGTCAGTGAAGACAGTGAAGGTCAGTGCATGCTCGCTGTACACGTCCTGGTAATCCGTCTGGCCCTGTGGCCTTGTGCTATTTATAGCAATGGTTATCATCTGCACTGCAGGGATGGAACGTAAATCACAGAAAATTGAGGTGGCAGCTGCAGAGAGGTATTTGGTTGTGCGAGAAGTTGTTGTCCAATCCTTTCCGGTTGTTGGCCTGAGGTATGACTAAAGAGATTTAAATAGTGGAGTAGGGTGGCATTATTTTATTATTATTATTATTATTTTTGTCAGTTATGTGTTAGATCAGGTATTCCCAAACTGGGGTATGTGCAATGCCTTCAGGGGTACTCCAAATAAAAACCTGATTAAAACACTTAAAAAAATAAATAAAAAATTCTTCACATTTTCAAACAATCCATTTAGATTTTACAACGGTGCTATACATTCGGGTAAGGGTTTTTCTCACCTGAGTAGCCTTGTTTCACTGCCAAAAATACAATTGAACCATCTATTGTTCAGCAAAATAACAATGTGATATCAAATACAGGTAGCCTAGTCAAATAATTAACATCCAATCACATTAACCGTTACTCTACTGCTCATTCTGTTTGCTCAAAAATGGATTTATGGTTAACAAAAGTAAGGCCCGTGTCCATAGAGACACATACCAGCTCTAGTGGTAGTACTGCTACTTGTCTGACCGCTTGCATGATGATGAGTTTCTCACACGACTGGCCTATCTGGGTGATGTTCTTTCTCACCTGAATGATCTGAATCTAGGATTACAAGGACTCTCCACAGAATTTAGGCTATGATTATGAAGTTGGAGCTCTTGTCTGTCTGCATTAACAAGGACATTTATTTCTATCACTGTATGATTTTCTTGTGTGCAAATTAACTCAAGCAACGGATAATGTCAAATGTGATATAGCGAAGCACCTGAGTGAGTTGGGTGTGCAATTACGCAGGTACTTTCCCGAAATGGATGACACAAACAACTGGATTCATTATCCTTTTCATGCCCTGCCTCCAGTCCACTTACTGATATCTCAACAAGAGAGCCTCATCGAAATTACAACAAGCGGTTCTGTGAAAATTTAATATAATCAGAAACCACTGCCAGATTTCTTGATTGGGCTGTGCTCAGAGTATCCTGCCTTGGCAAATCACGCTGTTAAGACACTGATGCCCTCTGCAACCACGTACCTACGTGAGAGGATTCTCAGCCCTCACTAGCATGAAAACTTAATACAGGCACAGACTGTGTGGAAAATGATTTAAGGCTGAGATTCTCTCCAATACTACCCAACATTCCAGAGTTATGTGCATCCTTTCATGCACACCCTTCTCATTAACCTGTGGTGTGTTATTCCCAATTTTTGATGAACAAATAGTTTTATATGTAAGATGGCTAAATAAAGAGCAACATTTATTGTTGATTATTATATTATTTTTTTGTGCCCTGATCCTATAAGAGCTCTTTGTCACTTCCCACGAGCCTGGTTGTGACAAACTCCCACTCATTCTTATGTTCAATAAATGTATTGTGTGTGTGTGTGTGTGTGTGTGTGTGTGTGTGTGTGTGTGTGTGTGTGTGTGTGTGTGTGTGTGTGTGTGTGTGTGTGTGTGTGTGTGTGTGTGTGTGTGTGTGTGTGTGTGTGTGTGTGTGTGTGTGTGTGTGTGTGTGTGTGTGTGTGTGTTTGAGAATGCGCTGAGTCTGACCCTTGTGCTAGAGTGGGCATGCAGGTGGAGGTTGAATGTTTGCAGGGGTACAGGACTATAAAACGTTTGGGAACCACTGTAGATTATATGGTATTTGTTTATTTATATTTTTTTCAAGAAAAGTATAAGGGAGTTATACTCCAGTCTAGTAGGTGGCGGTAATGCAACATTTATTGGATGCTAACCGCCGTTAAAACTCATCGAAGAAGAAGCAACAGCAGCCGCTTTTGACTCTTAGGACATAGCTAACATTACCACGTTGTTTCATTTTAGCGTGGAACAAATATACCGGTAGCTAATTAATCTAGAAATGAATTACTATCAACGGCGTTTTATATCTTTCCGTTATATGTTCTAGATGGTTTTATTGTTGTATTCAGCGCTAGAGCCATTTGGCTAGCTAGTAACGTTAGCTAACGCGTTAGTGAAAGAGTTTTGACAGGACAGCTCTAGCTACTTTGTTTACGTCTTGCTTTACGAACTTCACCTGGCATGCTAGCCACTCCGGTCCACTGTGGAACTAGAACACGGCATGGTTGTGGGCATATAGGCATATCCAACAATTGTATTGTTCTGTCAGCCTTCCTGCCTTGGTAAATAAAAAGTTGCAGAGTTGGAGCGCTAGAGAAGGCCTTTACTAGCCTGACACTATCACACCTGATAAAACTGATAAAACATTCTGATTGAACTGATCAACTAGACATGGTCGGAAACGTCATAGCTGAATCTGTTGTGTTAGTGCAGGGCTGAAAAAAAGTCCTGCACACTCCAGTTGGAGACTACTCCGGAGGCTTCACAGCAAATGTCACGTGAAAGTCATTCTGTCCAGGGTAACTGACATATTACACTCTCGAGCCCTCCACAGCTGAGAGGGATGGAGAAAGTCCCGGTCAAACAGGGCCAAGTGTGTGGGCTGTGGGAGCTGAAGGAGCAGTTGGGGACCGGAGGGTTTGGACACGTTTACCTGTACCAGCACCTGGTGAGTCCGGATCATATGACTACACATACACTTAAAGCCATCTGGAGATGAAAGTCTCAAACAACATTATCTTCTGAGATGTTGTGTGTGTGTGTGTGTGTGTGTGTGTGTGTGTGTGTGTGTGTGTGTGTGTGTGTGTGTGTGTGTGTGTGTGTGTGTGTGTGTGTGTGTGCGAAGGAGACATCAGAGAAGATAGCAGTGAAATTGTGTCGTCTGGAGCTGAACTCAAAGAACAGAGAACGCTGGAGTAGAGAGATACAGATTATGAAGAAGTGAGTGTCACATCTACACATCTAGTAATAACCACACAAACACTGTCAGAACTGGGTTCAAATACTATTTAAAATAATTTCAAATACTTTAGCTATACTTGCCTGCTGCACATATATCACTCCAGTGTAAATTGCTGAATTGTAATTACTTCGCTGCTATTGGCCTATTTATTGCCTTACCTCTTTACGTCATTTGCAAACACTGTATACAGATTTTTCTATTTTGTTATTGACTTTACGTTCATTCATCCCATGTGTAAATCATCTGGTTCGTTTTTGTCGCACTGCTTTGCTTTATCTTGGCCAGGTCGCAGTTGTAAATGAGAACTTGTTCTCAATTGGCCTACCTGGTTAAATAAAGGTGATATGAAAAAAATGGAACCAATAAAACCTCAAAGTGTAAACCCATCTTACCTGGTGCTCCAGAGAGGTATCCTACAAAGAAAGCTAGATCTACTCAGGGTTTTCTAAGTCTAACCAGCTTGACATTCAGGCTGCATCCGTAGTATGACGGTGGATGTTGCTCATCCGCTTGCCGCTAACTCTAGCAGGTTTGTAACTGCATGTAGCACATGGCTAGTCGAATGCCGAACTCTTCATTGAGACTAAAAACGTCAAGCCACGGGGGAGTCAGTCGGTGCCACATTTCCATTTGTGCCAATATCAAAATGAAAGAATAGAGTGTGCAAAGTTGTCATCAAGCCAAAGTGTGGCTATTTGAAGAATATCAAATATATTTTGATTTGTTTTACACTGTTTTGGTTACTACATGATTCCATATGTGTTATTTCATATTTTTGATGTCTTTACTATTATTCTAATTTAGAGGTCGACCGATTATGATTTTTCAACGCCGATACTGATTATTGAAGGACCAAAAAAGCCGGTATCGATTAATCTGCCAATTTTTGTATTTATTTATTTGGAATTTGACTGCCTTCATGACTCGTGACAGCTGGTCACTGTAACAGACCTTGTCTGAAGGCTAATATCCATTCTATGAATTCTATTTCTGATTGAAATAATACCCACTCTGTATAATTGACCTTAAAAGTAAAAAACAATAAATAAAATTATGAATACATTTTATTTCCAAGAAATTGTCATAGTTTGACAACTCTGTAAGCTTTAAAATGAAATCAAACTAAACCCTTTATATTTTCCTGTGATGAAGACCATAGATGTCTCGTGGTATGGTGGGATATGCAAAATGGGTCAACTTTGAGCACATTTTGTCTCCTGAATGTTTTGTCATTTATGTCCAATATGTCACTTTCTGACAACTTCCATTGGCAAACATGTATGGAAAGTTTTGTTTAAATCTAAAGGGATGCTGTGATTGAATTCAAACAGATTTACTTCATAGGAGCATAAACACAGGGATCCCATGGATAGAGTGTACAGTAACTATAGATCATCTTTTGCTGCTCTTGACTGTCACCTTCTCTGTCCTTTTCTCCTGTGTCCTACTTCCTTGTCTTGTCTCCTCGACTCCTGACTCCTATCTTGTCTCCTTGCCTCTTCAGGTTGAGCCATGATAATGTGGTGAGAGCCAGGGAGGTTCCAGAGGAGATGAGTTTTATAGCGCTCAATGACCTGCCACTACTGGCCATGGAGTATTGCTCTAGAGGAGACCTACGCAAGGTACACGCACGTGCACACATACACACAACTGCAGTGATGCCATGTGTACAGTACCTTCAGAATGTATTCATACCCCGGCCTCCCGGGTGGCACAATGGTTAAGGGTGCTGTACTGCAGCGCCAGCTGTGCCACCAGAGACTCTGGGTTCGCGCCCAGGCTCTGTCGCAACCAGCCGCGACTGGGAGGTTCGTGGGGCGACGCACAATTGGACCAGCGTCGGTAGGGATTGGCCGGTAGGGATATCCTTGACTCATCGCCAGCGACTCCTGTGTTGCGGGCCGGGCGCAGTGCACGCTAACCAACGTTGCCAGGTGCACAGTGTTTCCTCCGACACATTGGTGCGGCTGGCTTCCATTTTTTTGGATGCGCGCTGTGTTAAGAAGCAGTGTGGCTTGGTTGGGTTGTGTATCGGAGGCAGTACGGGAGTTGTAGCGATGAGACAATTGGATAGCACAAAATTGGGGAGAAAAAGGGGTGAAATTATAAAAAAAAATAAAAAAAAAAATAAATACAAAAAATGTACCCCTTTTCCACATTTTATGTTTTTAGAAATGTTTACAAATTAATAAAAAATGAAAAGCTGAAATGTCTCGAGTCAATAAGTATTCAACCTATTTGTTATGCCAAGCCTAAATAAATTCAGGAGTAAAAATCTGCTTAACAAATCACATAATACATTGCGTGGACTCGCTCTGTGTGCAATAAACATGTTTAACAACTACCCCATCTTTGTACCTCACACATACAATAAACTCTAGTGTCCCTCAGTCGAGCAGTGAATTCCAAGCACAGATTCAACTACAAAGATGAGGGAGGTTTTCCAATGCCTCCCCAAAGAAGGGCGCCTATTGGTAGATGTGTAAAGAAATTTAAAAGCAGACATTAAAGATCCATTTGAGCATAACGCAGTTATTAATTACACTTAGGATGGTGTATCATTACACCCAGTCACTACAAAGATACAGGCGACATTCCTAACTCAGTTGCCGGAGAGGAAGGAAACTGCTTAGAGATTTCACCATGAGGTCAATAGTGATTTTAAATCGGTTAGAGTTCAATGGCTGTGATAGGTTAGTATTGTAGAGTTTTCTCCTAAATGACAGAGTGAAAAGAAAGACGCCTATACAGAATAAAAATATTCCAAAACATGCATTCTGTTTGAAGTAAGGCTCTGAAGTAATACTGCAAAAGAATGTGGCAAAGAAATTGTATTTTTGTCCTGAGTACCACTCTTCATATTTTCAAGCATGGTGGTGGCTGTATCATGTTGGGTAGACTTGTCATCGGCAATGACTAAGGAGTTTTTGGGGGGGATGAAAAAAAATGGAATAGAGCTAAGCACAGAGGAAAACTTGGTTCAGACACTGGGACACATTCACATTTCATCAGGACAATTAACTAAAACACAAGGCCAAATATACACTGGAGTTGCGATGCTCCTGAGTGGCCTAGTTACAGTTTTCACTTAAATCGGCTTGAAAATCTATTGCAGCACTTGAAAATAGCTTTCTAGCAATGATCAGCAACCAACTTGACCAATATTGTACATTCCAGGTGTGCAAAGCTCTTAGAGAGATACCCAGAAAGACAGCTGCCAAACGTGATTCTAGCATGTATTGACTCTGCGTTTAATACTTATCTTTATGTTCCATTTACATTTTTATTTTCAGCGTAGCCTAGTGGCTAGAGCGTTGGACTAGTAACCGGAAGGTTGCGAGTTCAAACCCCTGAGCTGACAAGGTACAAATCTGTCGTTCTGCCCCTGAACAGGCAGTTAACCCACTGTTCCCAGGCCGTCATTGAAAATAAGAATATGTTCTTAACTGACTTGCCTGGTTAAATAAAGGTCAAATTAAAAAATTAAAATTCCACTTTGACAGAGTATTTTGTGTAGATCGTTGACAAAAAATTACATTTAAATCCACGTGAATCCCATTTTGTTGCATAACAAAATGTGGAAAAAAATCAAGTAGTGGGAAAACTTTCTAAAGGCAATGAATTGTATGTGCCTGTTTTTCCTGATCCCTGTAGCTGCTGAACAAGCCAGAGAACTGCTGTGGACTGAAGGAGAGTCAAGTCCTTTCTCTACTCAGCCATGTTGGTAAGCTAGCCCTTTATAGTAAAATACACTCGTTCCTTCTATCTAGAGGTTACTTTCCAGGGGTGTATTCATTAGTGTACACCAAAGCAAAATGCTTTGCAACAAAACATTTTTTAACAAACAAGTGTTGCTTATTTAGATATTGGTCCCCCTGTTTTGGCCCATTCACTTCTGTTTGGTTCCAGTTGAGGCTGGTACATTTTGATACTTTGCAAGTACCATTTGGGAGTTTCTTTTCATTTTAGGTAATGTATCATTATTGTACACACAGGTTCTGGTATCCAGTACCTCCATGAGAATAAGATCATCCACAGGGATCTGAAGCCTGAGAACATCGTACTGCAGGAGACCAGTGGGAAGGTGAGTGCACACACACACAAACAGGTATTTGGAAACTCAAATAAGTATTGGTGCTGTCCATCTCTCCTCCCTATCTTTCCCTCTTTATATTTATCTTTCCTCTAGTTTGTCCATAAGATCATAGATCTGGGTTACGCTAAAGACTTGGACCAGGGCAGTCTCTGTACATCCTTCGTCGGAACTCTGCAGTACCTGGTGAGACCAAAACGTTTTTTTTTATACACTGACAATATATGCTTTTGAATCTATTTCCAATGGTAATTGTGTGTTACGTGTGTGCGCATGTTAGGCTCCAGAGCTGTTTGAGAATAAGCCCTATACTGTGTCAGTGGATTACTGGAGTTTTGGGACCATGATCTTTGAGTGTACCTGTGGCTTCCGCCCGTTCCTTCACAACATGCAGCCGGTTCAGTGGTGAGTGTGTGTCTGTCACTAAAATAGAAGGCAAATAATTGTATGTTCTTGTAGAACCAGTAAAGTGTGTGTGTGTGTGTGTGTGTGTGTGTGTGTGTGTGTGTGTGTGTGTGTGTGTGTGTGTGTGTGTGTGTGTGTGTGTGTGTGTAGGACCAATAAAGTGCGCAACAAAGGTCCCAAGGACATCATGGCTGTAGAGGATATGAATGGAGAAGTGAGATTCTCTACACACCTACCCTACCCCAACAATCTGAGCAGGTACACATGCACACACATCACTCATAGTGGTCCTGTATGGCTCAGTTGGTAAAGCATGGTGCTTGCAACGCCAGGATTGTGGGTTTAATTCTTTGGGCCACCGTGCATAAGATGTACAGAATCAGTCAAAAGTGTGGACACACCTACTCATTCCAGGGTTTTTCTTTATTTGTAGTATTTTCTACATTGTAGAATAATAGTGAAGACATCAAAACTGAAATAACACATGAAATCATATAGTAACCCAAAAAAGTGTTAAACAAATCAAAATATATTTTCTATTTGAGATTCTTCAAAGTAGCCACCCTTTGCCTTGATGACAGCTTTGCACACTCTTGGCATTCTCAACCAGCTTTACCTGGAATAGTTTTCCAACAGTCTTGGAGTTCCCACGTATGCTGAGCACTTGTTGGCTGCTTTTCCTTCACTCTGCAGTCCCAAACCATCTCAATTGGGTTGAGGTCAGGTGATTGTGGGGGCCAGGTTATCTGATCCAGCACTCCATCACTCTCCTCCTTGCTCAAATAGCCCTTACATAGCGTGGCGGTGTGTTTTGGGTCGTTGTCCTGTTGAAAAACAAATTATAGTCCCACTAGATGGGATGGCGTATCGCTGCAGAATGCTGTGGTAGACATGCTGGTTAAGTGTGCCTTGAATTCTAAATAAATCACTGACCGTGTCTCCAGCAAAGCACCATTTCACCACCTTCTCCATGCTTCATGGTGGAAACCACACATGCGGACATCATCCGTTCACCTACGTCTCACAAAGACACAGCGGTTGGAACCAAAAATCTCAAATTTGGACTCATCAGACCAAAGGACAGATTTCTCCTGGTTTAATGTCCATTGTTCGTGTTTCTTGGCTCAAGCTAGTCTCTTATTCTTATTGGTGTCATTTAGTATTGGTTTCATAAGCAGCAATTCGACCATGAAGGCCTGATTCATGCAGTCTCTGAACAGTTAATGTTGATGTCTGTTACTTGAACTCTGAAGCATGTATTTGGGCTGCAATCAGAGGTGCTGTTATCTCTTATTAACTTATCCTCTGCAGTAGAGGTAACTCTTGGGTCTTCCTTTCCTGTGGCGGTCCTCATTAGTGCTAGTTTCATCTTAGCGCTTGTTGAAACAATTTTGTTTCTGGTGTCCTTTGACAGCTAGCTCTTTGGTCTTGTGGAGTTTGGAGTGTGACTGTTTGAGGTTGTGGACAGGTGTCTTTTATACTGATAAGTTCAAAAAGGTGCCATTAATACAGGTAACGAGTGGAGAACAGAGGAGCCTCTTAAAGAAGAAGTTACAGGTCTGTGAGAGCCAGAAATCTTGCTTGTTTGTAGGTGACCAAATACTTATTTTCCAACATAATTTGCAAATAAATTCATTAAAAATCCTACAATGTGATTTTCTGGATTTCTTTTCTCATTTTGTCTGTCATAGTTGAAGTGTACCTATGATGAAAATTACAGGCCTCTCTCATCTTTTTAAGTGGGAGAACTTGCACAATTGGTGGCTGACTAAATACTTTTTTTCCCCACTGTATGTGAAATGTTTTGGTTCGCCGGATCTCTCTCGGTGGACAGAGCCGCCTTGTGAAGGGAGTTGGGCATTTTTGCGGCACGCTTGTAAGGCTCTGATTGTCCAAAATGGTTCCAACAAAATCTAATACTGATGTCCTTCTTTGTAGTTGTCCGGTATCTGGTGACTTGTCTCGTAGTCCTGAACAGAACTACTAAGTTTATTTTCCTTCCATTTGCTCCTGAAGATGCTTTTTTGAAGATAGTCTAGCCAGACAGGTCGATGGTTCCCAGTGGCTTGATGAGAGTAGCGTAATACGATGGTTTGAGCAGAATAGTATGGTCCTACTTGAATTAGTTTTTGAATATACTTTAGCTGCATTAAGTAATCAGCCATACCAGTGATTGTCCAGGAGGTGAGTTTATAGTCTCTACCTCGTGTTGAGATTCAAAGTTCAAACAACTTTAAATGTGTAGCTGCAGCTACACACTTTTGTGTTCTGGTATGTTAATTCTTAACCCCATCATTTTGTTCGAAATTGCGTTTTCGTCAGGCTGACACGCTCTCTGACCTCACTCGGGTGTGACTTGTCACTGCAAAGTTTATGTAAAACAATTATCTCTTATCAGTCCCTCCAGTATTCTGCGATCGCATAATTCAATGCAATATCAACACATCTGCACATATTATGCGAGAGCTTGCAATTTTGACCAATCCCCTTTTAGCACATAAAAGGGTCCAATCAAAGCAGGTTTGTAATTTTGACCAATTACTGCACTGTTACTGTGGAAAATGGCCCAATCCAAAAACTCGTCAACAAAGTTCTCCCTGGCCTGTCAGCGTATTCACTTGCTAAGATGATGGGTGATTTGTTGATGACTGACAGGCAAGGCAGTACAATGAACAGAAATCATTCTCATTTGCCAACAAAAATAACAGCTAACGACCATGCAAAACAATTTCCAAATGTTTTTGGAAACTAGAGAAATTCGACAATCACTTCGAATCAGTAAAGCATATGAGAATGTCAGAACAGTTGCAGCAGCAGATCACCATGACTGAATTGGTAACAGGGAAGACTGTGGCAAGCATTGAAAGACTCAAGGTGAGTGGCGTTTTACTCAAACATTTACTCCGCTAACCTTGGCTTTAGTAGGGTGGTCGCCACTCTGCTCTCCCCAGTCTGTCTAGGGAGAGCGCTGCTCAAAGCAATTTGTCAGCTTTGCCGTTTTAAACTCTCTGTAAAACTTATTACAGATCACAAAAGCACAATCTTTCAGAATATTTTAGAAATGGAATAGTACATATCAACCACAACTCTATTTTTATTTTATTTTTTATCTCCCCTACGACCCTTTCAGAAAACATCTATTTTTTTATTGAGGAGGGGGAGGGTTGCATCTCATGTTGATAGCAAGCCCCAAGCCTGATGGAGAGATGTGTGTGTCTGTGAGTGGATTATGACAGAGGAGTATTCGCTTTTGAACATGTTAGAGTTTTGGCGGGAACAGTCTCTTGAAACTAAGTAACTTTCCGTTGGTGAATTTGGAGAGGGAGACCTGAATCTTCTCAACTTGATTTACAACAGGACATGAGTTGTTAATCCCCACAAGTCCCCCGATCTGACCTTTTTGGATCCTCACAGGATTGTCATGACAATGACGAGAGTGTGCAAAGCTATCAAGGCAAAGGGTGGCTACTTTGAATAATCTCAAATTTATTTTGGTTACTACATGATTCCCTTTGTGTTATTTCATAGTTTTGATGTCTTCACTATTATTCTACGATGTCGAAAATAGTAAAAATGAAGAAAAACCCTTGAATGAGTAGGTGTGTCAACCTTTGACTGTTACTGTATGCGCATGACTATAAAAGCATCTGCTAAATGGAATGTACAGTATATTATTGCATTATATTAGCAGCAGGTTTCGGAACTTGTGATCCCGTCTATTTAAAATGTTGTTTTGTTTTTGCCCAATGTGTTACCTTTTTCTATGTCAGGAAAATTGTACTTTTTCGTGTGTCTGTGTGTAGGTCCCTGTTAGAGCCAGTGGAATCTCTGCTACAGATGCTGTTGCTGTGGGACCCTGCGACAAGAGGAGGAGTGACAGACCGTGACACACACACACCCTGTTGCTACACTACCCTCCAGAACATACTCAACATGAAGGTACACACACACACTGCAATGCTTGAAAACAACTTAGCCTCTTGCGACGAGCAATCCCGTATCCGGGAGCGTAATTATAGCCTCAAGCTCATTACCATAACGCAACGTTAACAATTCATGAAAATCGCAAATGAAATGAAATAAATATATTGGCTCACAAGCTTAGCCTTTTGTTAACAACACTGTCATCTCAGATTTTCAAAATATGCTTTTCAACCATAGCTACACAAGCATTTGTGTAAGAGTATTGATAGCTAGCATAGCATTAAGCCTAGCATTCAGCAGGCAACATTTTCACAAAAACAAGAAAAGCATTCAAATAAAATCATTTCCTTTGAAGAACTTAGGATGTTTTCAATGAGGAGACTCAGTTAGATAGCAAATGTTCAGTTTTTCCAAAAAGATTATTTGTGTAGGAGAAATCGCTCCGTTTTGTTAATCACGTTTGGCTAAGAAAACCCCCCGAAAATTCAGTCATTACAACGCCGAATTGTTTTCCAAATTAACTCCATAATATCGACAGAAACATGGCAAACATTGTTTAGAATCAATCAAGGTGTTTTTCACATATCTATTCTATGATCAATCATTTGTGGCAGTTTGGTTTCTCCTCTGAACCAAATGAAAAAATGCATGCAGCTGGAGATTACACAATATTTTCGACGGAGGACACCAAGAGGACACCGAGTAAATGTAGTCTCTTATGGTCAATCTTCCAATGATATGCCTACAAATACGTCACAATGCTGCAGACACCTTGGGGAAACGACAGAAAGTGTAGACTCACTCCTTGCGCATTCACAGCCATATAAGGAGACATTGGAACACAGCGCCTCCAAAATCTGGGGCATTTCCTGTTTGAAATTTCATCTTGGTTTCGCCTGTAGCATCAGTTCTGTGGCACTCACAGATAATATCTTAGCAGTTTTGGAAAGGTCAGAGTGTTTTCTTTCCAAAGCTGTCAATTATATGTATAGTCGAGCATCTTTTCGTGACAAAATATCTTGTTTAAAACGGGAACGTTTTTCATCCAAAAATGAAATACTGCCCCCAGAGTTTCAAGAGGTTAACAAGTGGTTGCGGCACTAGCAAATTCAGCCTGAATGCAAGGGACTGTTCAATCTTGTTAATTGGATAGTAACATGAGCCTCTTGTAAATTGATGTGACTAATGGTCTTGTCTAACAAATCCATACAATTATGCATATGTGTGCATTCTAGGTGATGCATGTGTTGGACATGACGTCGGCCCAGCTTCACTCCTTCGTCCTTGGCAGTGAGGAGGGGTTACACTCCCTGCAGCAGCGTGTGGAGACACACACCCACACACACATCCCTCCGCTCAGCCAGGAGCTGCTGTTGGAGACTGGAGTCTCCCTGGACCCTCGCAGACCACCAGCACATTGCCTCCCTGATGGACCGGTACAAGCTCGTGCGTCCACACACCAGATGGGTTCAAATACTATTTAGGGTATTTCGATTACATTTTACATTAACATTTTTGTAATTTAGCAGACTCATATTCACAGCGATTTACAATTAGTGCATTCATCTTAAGATAGCTTGATAATCAGTGAAATCTTTACCATGTTTATCTCTCAATAACAGAAGGATGACACAAGTGAAGTTTAGTCTAGTGCTGTAGATTGGCTGCAGCAAGTAATCTTTCAATGCAGCAGGTAATCATTCTTAGTCATGACTTCATGTATTGAGTTTATATATCAATTCAGGGTTCAATTTGACTCATGGTTTTTGTTATGATATTCTTTTTGCGTTAGTGTATTGCAGTGGCCGTCAGTGACGTTTAAGATGATGGAAGACAATTGCTTTTTTTTAATGAGCATGGCATTATTTCTATTACTGGATGACCGTCATTTTTATTCTATTCACCCAGTTCAATGTAACATCGATAGGTTTAGGCCACAACATGATATTTCAATTG
This sequence comes from Oncorhynchus gorbuscha, assembly GCF_021184085.1. Lineage (NCBI taxonomy): Eukaryota > Metazoa > Chordata > Actinopteri > Salmoniformes > Salmonidae > Oncorhynchus > Oncorhynchus gorbuscha. The sequence continues at coordinate 34,870,056 of NC_060183.1, read as the reverse complement.
TCCATATACCCGTCATGATGTTTCTACAACTAAGCCTATGAATGAAAGGTTACAGCGCAGGTGCACAGGTCAAGAGAAATTTGAGTAATCAAGGTGACAGTGACACATTCAATACCGCCTTGCATCCTCTCGCCTGCATCTAGCTGATCTAGGGTGTAATCATTAGTCCAACAGATACAAACAAGACTTTCTATTGGACAAAATCCCTGTTTCGTTCCAGTTGCTTCCATTTTAAGATTTTTTTTCAACAGAATCAGTGGAATGATTAGACCCCTGATCATACACAAACACTGTTCACTTTCATAGCAGCCACATACAAACTGCATGTTAATTTTGCTCGTTGAATAATTATTTCTCGCATCTACACGATTTCTTCCGTTCGCTCACCTTTCCCCTTTGCGTGTATACTTCAGTGCACAACACATCAGCTATCTGTGATCAGGCAAAAAAAACTTTCCAAGCCAAACTTTCATATCGTAACTGCTAACTGCTACACACAGCCTACGTCGTTGTCACAATATTAGCTAACGTCATAGTCAAAATAGCTACTAGAACTAAGGCGTTAACCTCTTGCTCCTACCTGACACGCAGGCGTCCCATCTAGACATCTGGAAATGCAAATGCACTACGCTAAATGCTAATAGTACTAGTTAAAACTCAAAAGTTCATTAAAATACACATGCAGGGTATTGAATTAAAGCTACACTCGTTGTGAATCCAGGCAACAAGTCAGATTTTTAAAATGCTTTTCGGTGAAAGCATGAGAAGCTATTATCTGATAGCATGTAACACCCCAAAAGACCCGCAGGGGACGTAAACAAAATAATTAGCATAGTCGTCGCTACACAAACCGCACAAATAAAATATAAAACATTCATTACCTTTGACCATCTTCTTTGTTGGCACTCCTAGATGTCCCATAATCACTATTGGATCTTTTTTTTCTCGATTAAATCGGTCCATATATAGCCTAGATATCGATCTATGAAGACTGTGTGATAAACAAAAAAAAATAGCGTCTTATAACGTAACGTCATTTTTTTTAATTAAAAAAGTCGACGATAAACTTTCACAAAACACTTCGAAGTACTTTTGTAATGCAACTTTAGGTATTAGTACACGTTAATAAGCGACCAAATTGATCACGAGGCGATGTATATTCTTTAGCTGTCCGTCTGGAAATAATGTCCGGGTAAATCTCAACCAAAATATCCGGTCGGAGACCTGAAGAAATGGCTTGTCTCTTCTTCGTTTGACCAAGAAACAAAGCCTAGGCAAATGACAAGACTGTTGACATCGTGTGGAAGCTATAGGTATTGCAACCTCAGCCCCATTTATTGTGGTTCGCCTTTATCATTTGGTTGAAGTGGCGGATGGATATATATTTCCATTTTCAGTGATCAGATGTTCCTGCGCTTTTCGATGAAACGCACGTTCTGTTATAGTCACAGCCGTGATTTAACCAGTTTTATAAACGTCTGAGTGTTTTCTATCCACACATACTACATATGCATATACTATATTCCTGGCATGAGCAGCAGTGCGCTTAAATGTTGCGCGATTTTTAACAGAATGTTGAAAAAGTAGGGGGTAGGAGTAACAGGTTAATAAACTCGCTACAATCATGAAGTACAGTGCACAGTCAGCAAGTAGTTAAGCAGCTTATCTTGACTTGGATGTGTGTCATTGCTGGATAGCCAGCTAGCTAACACATCCCTCTCTGTTTGAGTTGGCTAAACTAGCTAGCTGCATTTGATAGTTAAGTTCCTACCACTTCCACTGGATGTCAGTCTTTAGAAATTGGTTGATTTTTTTCCTTTGTGTAATGAAGAAGTACGGCCATCTTGAACGAGGGTCACTTGAAGTGTACTGTTAGATAGAGGCGCGTGACCAGAAAGCATGCTACAGTTTGTTTTCCTCCTGTATTGAATACAGATCATCCCATCTTCAATTTTAATGGATTATTTACATTTAAAAAATACCTAAAGTTGTATTACAAAAGTAGTTTGAAATGTTTTGGCAAAGTTTACAGGTAACTTTTGAGATATTTTGTAGTCACGTTGCTTAAGTTGGAACCGGTGTTTTTCTGGTTCAAAAGCGCCAAATAAATTGACATTTTGGATATATTTCTCAAAATGGCTAGAAATAACTACAACTCACTAACTAGCAAAGAATATGAACAAATGTGCACAGGTGGCTACATATGCAGCTCTTGCTTTGATCTCAAAACAAGAGCATCTACTTGTGACCGCTCATGCTTTAAACACAGTCCAGTTCAAAGTGAATGGCACAGATCCATATATGACAATGGTCTATTTGCATGTAGGCCTACTGCAGCTCTGATTGGTTATGATCCACCGGTCTGTGTAGAGTACAGGCATGTCATCCACTGGATGTCATAAGGTGAATGCACCAATTTGTAAGTCGCTCTGGATAAGAGCGTCTGCTAAATGACTTAAATGTAAATGTAAATGTAATACAATCATACTCCAATTCGCTCTACGTACAAGTACATTTCTTGCACAGTTTTGTATAAGTCTTCCATAGTTCGTTTTGTTTTGGTATGTTACATTGACAGTGGCTAATATTGCGTTTATTTGAGCACAATTCCCACAGTAGAGTGAAACGTTGATAGTGTTAACTAAAGAGGAAAACTGAAGTTCAATCTCATGTTTCTCTGCGGGAGCTGATATTTCTTCTGCCGGCAGGGGAGCTCTTAGCCCGCAGCTAAGAGGGAACATTGTTAATGACCCTAAAACTTTTCAAGTTGACGGCAGGGGAGCTCTTAGCCCGCAGCTAAGAGGGAACATTGTTAATGACCCTAAAACTTTTCAAGTTGACAGACTCCTAATAACAAATAATCAAATGCATGTATTTGAACCCAGGTCTGACACACACACACAAGGGTCGGAAAATATGACGATAGCATCATCTATGACTGACAGTCATCATGGTGCCTACATTGGGATGTGACAGATGATGGTTTAGCCTATTTAAACTTGACTGGCGCAGCTCAGTAAAAAACAGAATCTTGCAGGGCAGCACATAAGTGGCATTCTGAGTAATTTGCCTATTCCTATTTGCTATAGCCTATTTCAATATACATGTTATCAAATTCTATTTGTCACATATGCCGAATACAACAGACCTTAGCATGAAATGCTTACTCAAGAAAGAGTTAAGATAAAATGTTGTAAATAAAGTAAAAATGTTTATAAAAAAGTTACATAATAAAATAACAATAACGAGGCTATATACAGTGGGTACCGGTACTGAGTCAATATGTGGCGGTACAGGTTAATTTGTACATGCATGAAAGTAGCGGTAAAGTGACTATGCATAGAACAAACAGCGAGTATCAGCAGTGTAAAAACAAAGGGGGTGTCAATGTAAACAGTCCGAGGAGCTATTTGATTAATTGTTCTGCAGTCTTATAGCTTAGGGGTAGAAGCTGTTAAGGAACCTTTTGGACCTAGACTTAGCACTCCGGTACCGCTTGCCATGCGGTAGCAGAGAGAACAGTCTATGACTTGGGTGACTGGAGTCTTCCTCTGACACCGCCTAGTGTATATACAGGACCAGTCAAATGTTTAGACACACCTACTCATTAAAGCGTTTTTCTGTATTTTTTTTATTTTCTACATTGTAGAATAATAGTAAAGACATAAACTATGAAATATGGTATCATGTAGTAACCAACTGTTGACTGGTACTGTAGGTCCTGGATGTCCGGAAGCTTAGACCCAGTAATGTACTGGACCGTACGCACTACCCTCTGTAGAGCCTTATGGTCGGATGATGAGCAGTTGCCATACTAGGCAGTGATGCAACCGGTCAGGATGCTCTCGATGGTGTAGCTGGAGAACTTTTTGAGGATCTGGGGACCCATGCAACATCTTTTCAGTCTCCTGGGGGGGGGGGGGACTAGGTGTTGTCATGCCCTCTTCAGGACTGGCTTGGTGTGTTTGGACCATGATAGTTTGTTGGTGATATGGACACCAAGGAATTTAACTCTCGACTCGCTCCACTACATCCCCATCGATGTGAATGGGGGCATGTTTGGCCCTCCTTTTCCAGTAGTCCAGTATCAGCTCCTTTGTCTTGCTCAAATTGAGGGGCGGTTGTTTTCCTGGCACCACACTGCCAGGTCTCTGACTTCCTCCCTATAGGCTGTCTCATTGTTGTCGGTGATCAGGCCTACCACTGTTGTCGTCAGCAAACTTAATGATGTGTTGGAGTCGTGTTTGGCCACGGAGGCATGGGTGAACTGACAGTACAGGGGGAGCCCCCGAGTTGAGGATCAGCATGGCAGATGTGTTGTTGCCTACCCTTATCACCTGGGGGTGGCTCGTCAGGAAGTCCAGGATCCAGTTGCAGAAGGTGTTTTGTCAAAGGATCTGTAGCTAAGTGGTGAGCTTTGGGCACTATGGCTCAATGTTCAATCAATAGCATTCTCATGTAGGTGTTCCTGTTGTCCAGATGGGAAAGACCTGTGTGGAGTGTGATTGACATTGTGTCATCTGTGTATCTGTTGGAGTGGGTCTAGGGTTTCTGGGATGATGGCATTGATGTGAGCCATGACCAGCCTTTCGAAGATCAGATCAAATTTTATGACCAATTTATGCAAAATTCCAGAGGTTATACATACTTTTTCTTGACACTGTATGAGATGTAATGCAAGATATGTAAACATTGTTCAAGTTACATTATTTAAAGTGATTAGTGTTTCATTTATTGAAGGGTACAATTTCAAGGCAGTGGCTCGGGTGGTTGTTGTCCTTGATCTTTTTGGTCTTCCTGTGACAGCGGGTGCTGTAGGTGTCCTGGAGGGCAGGTAGTTTGCCCCTGTGATGCATTGTGCAGACCACACCACCCTCTGGAGAGGGTGATACAGACGGCCGGATGCTCTCAATTGTGCATCTATAAAAGTTTGAGGGTTTTAGGTGACAAGACAAATTTCTTAATTTAAGTTTGTTGGTGATGTGTATGCAGAGGAACTTAACTTTCCACCTCCACTGGTGTCACGCACCCTTGTGGCGCCCCCAACGTTGAGGATCAGCGGAGTGGAGATATTTCCTACCTTCACCACCTGGGGGAGGCCCGTCAGGAAGTCCAGGACCCAGTGGCACAGAGAGGGCAGTGCGATGACGATTGCATCGTCTGAGGACCTATTAGGATGGGAAGCAAATTGAAGTGGGTTTAGGGTGTAAGGTAGAGGTGATATGATTCTTGACTAGTCTCTCAAAGCACTTCATGATGACAGAAGTGAGTGCTACAGGACAATAGTCGTTTAGTTCAGTTATCGTTTGCTTTCTTGGGAACAGGAACAATGGTAGCCATCTTGAAGCATGTGGGGCCAGCAGACTGAGGTAGGGAGAGAGTGAATATGTCCGTAAACATTCCAGCTAGCTGGTCTGCGCATGCTCTGAGGACGCAGCTAGGGATGCCATTTGGGCCGGCAGCCTTGCGAGGGTTAACCTTTCCGTGGACACTTAAGGGACAGTCATAACTAGTGTGTTTCTTTTGATCTCATGTAGGACAGGAAACACGCATAATTGTATCTCTTAACCTTTCTAGGGCAGGCGTTCCGCTAACGGAACCCCTCGACAACATTCCACTGAAAAGGTCGAAATTCAAAAATATTTTTTTGAAATATGTAACTTTCACACATTAACAAGTCCAATACAGCAAATGAAAGATAATCATATTGTTAATCTGCCCATCGTGTCCAATTTAAAAAATGCTTTACAGACAAAGCACAACATATGATGATTATGATTATGTATTCAGTCATATTCCCAGTCATCTTGCCATGCTTAAATGCGATGGTTTGCTCTTTCAATTTTGCGCGAATGCTACCATATATCCACAGTTTGTGGTTAGGTTTTAGTATTCACAGTGGGTACGACATCTCCTATACACTTCCTGATAAACTCAGTCACTTTATCAGTGTATTCGTCAATATTATTCTTGGAGGCTACCCGGAACATATCCCAGTCCGCGTGATCAAAACAATTTTGAAGCGTGGATTGCGATTTGTCAGACCAGTGTTGAATAGTCCTTAGCACGGGTACCTCCTGTTTGAGTTTCTGCCTATTGGAAGGGAAGGACAGAATTGAGTCGTGATCAGCTTTGCTGTGGGGAGGGCAGGGGAGGGCCTTGTAGGCATCCCAGAAGTTAGAGTAGCATGGTCGAGTGTTGCAGTACTACAGTTGATAGAACTTTAGCAACATTTTTTTTCTCAAATACTCGTAAGTGGTGGGTTGTGTGCGCACCTCCTGAATCAGACTAGATGACCACTCCGAGTACCTCTCCTCCGCTGGCGGAGTTTTGGATCAGCTTCTGGAATCAGTTCAATTGCCCTGGGGGGTATGAACAACGGCTCCAATTCGCGAAAGTCCTATTACTGGCCATAATGCTGGTGAGTTACCTCTGCTCTGATATCCAATAGTTCTAACTCAGGTTTGATCACTAGTTTCTCCTTTCATCTGTGGCGCTGCTTTCTGTGCTAATCTACAAGTGCTGCGTTATATATGTGCTGCTTAATTAGCCATATACACTGAGTGTACAAAACATGTGCTCTTTCCGTGACAGACTGACCAGGTGAACGCTAGGAGCCCAATCAGATAGGATGGCGTATCGCTGCAGAATGCTGTGGTAGCCATGCTGGTTAAGTGTGCCTTGAATTCGAAATAAATCACTGACAGTGTCACCAGCTAAGCTCCCCCACACCATAATATCTCCTCCTCCATGCTTTACGGTGGGAAATAGACATGCAGAGATCATCTGTTCACCCACACCTCTCACAAATACACGGCAGTTGGAACCCAAAATCCAATTTGTACCCCATGCCAAAGGACACATTTCCACCGGTTTAATGTCCATTACTTGTGTTTCTTGGCCCAAACAAGTCTCGTTTGATTAGTGTTTCCTTTTGTAGTGGTTTCTTTGTAGCAATTCAACCATGAAGGTCTGATTTACACAGTCTCCTCTGAACAGTTGATGTTGAGATGTGTCTGTTGAACTCTGTGAAGCATTTATTTGGGCTGCAATTTCTGAGGCTGGTAACTCTAATGAACGTATTCACTGCAGCAGAGGTAACTCTGGGTCTTCCATTCCTGTGTGGCGGTCATCATGAGAGCCAGTTTCATCATAACGCTTGATGGATTTTGACATATTGACTGACCTCCATGTCTTAAAGTAATGTTGAACTGTTGTTTCTCTTTGCTTATTTAAGCTGTTCTTACCATAATATGGACTTGTTCTTTTACCAAATTGGGTTACAGAATCTTCTGTTTACACCCCACTCCACCTTGTAACAACACAACTGACTGGCTCAATCGCATAACGAATTAAATAAATTCCACAAATTAACTTTTAAGAAGGCACACCTGTTAATTGAAATGCATTCCAGGTAACTATGAAGCTGGTTGAGAGAATGCCAAGAGTGTGCAAAGCTGTCAAGGCAAAGGGTGGCTATTTTGAAGAATCTCAAATATAAAATATATTTTTGTTTAACACCTTTTTGGTTACTACGTGATTCCATATGTGTTATTTCATAGTTACATTTACATTTAAGTCATTTAGCAGACGCTCTTATCCAGAGCGACTTACAAATTGGTGCATTCACCTTATGACATCCAGTGGAACAGTCACTTTACAATAGTGCATCTAAATCTTAAAGGGGGGGGGGTGAGAAGGATTACTTTATCCTATCCTAGGTATTCCTTAAAGAGGTGGGGTTTCAGGTGTCTCCGGAAGGTGGTGATTGACTCCGCTGTCCTGGCGTCGTGAGGGAGTTTGTTCCACCATTGGGGGGCCAGAGCAGCGAACAGTTTTGACTGGGCTGAGCGGGAGCTGTACTTCCTCAGTGGTAGGGAGGCGAGCAGGCCAGAGGTGGATGAACGCAGTGCCCTTGTTTGGGTGTAGGGCCTGATCAGAGCCTGGAGGTACTGAGGTGCTGTTCCCCTCACAGCTCCGTAGGCAAGCACCATGGTCTTGTAGCGGATGCGAGCTTCAACTGGAAGCCAGTGGAGAGAGCGGAGGAGCGGGGTGACGTGAGAGAACTTGGGAAGGTTGAACACCAGACGGGCTGCGGCGTTCTGGATGAGTTGTAGGGGTTTAATGGCACAGGCAGGGAGCCCAGCCAACAGCGAGTTGCAGTAATCCAGACGGGAGATGACAAGTGCCTGGATTACGACCTGCGCCGCTTCCTGTGTGAGGCAGGGTTGTACTCTGCGGATGTTGTAGAGCATGAACCTACAGGAACGGGCCACCGCCTTGATGTTAGTTGAGAACGACAGGGTGTTGTCCAGGATCACGCCAAGGTTCTTAGCGCTCTGGGAGGAGGACACAATGGAGTTGTCAACCGTGATGGCGAGATCATGGAACGGGCAGTCCTTCCCCGGGAGGAAGAGCAGCACCGTCTTGCCGAGGTTCAGCTTGAGGTGGTGATCCGTCATCCACACTGATATGTCTGCCAGGCATGCAGAGATGCGATTCGCCACCTGGTCATCAGAAGGGGGAAAGGAGAAGATTATGTGTGTGTCGTCTGCATAGCAATGATAGGAGAGACCATGTGAGGTTATGACAGAGCCAAGTGACTTGGTGTATAGCGAGAATAGGAGAGGGCCTAGAACAGAGCCCTGGGGGACACCAGTGGTGAGAGCGAGTGGTGAGGAGACAGATTCTCGCCACGCCACCTGGTAGGAGCGACCTGTCAGGTAGGACGCAATCCGAGCGTGGGCCGCGCCGGAGATGCCCAACTCGGAGAGGGTGGAGAGGAGGATCTGATGGTTCACAGTATCGAAGGCAGCCGATAGGTCTAGAAGGATGAGAGCAGAGGAGAGAGAGTTAGCTTTAGCGGTGCGGAGCGCCTCCGTGATACAGAGAAGAGCAGTCTCAGTTGAATGACTAGTCTTGAAACCTGACTGATTTGGATCAAGAAGGTCATTCTGAGAGAGATAGCGGGAGAGCTGGCCAAGGACGGCACGTTCAAGAGTTTTGGAGAGAAAAGAAAGAAGGGATACTGGTCTGTAGTTGTTGACATCGGAGGGATCGAGTGTAGGTTTTTTCAGAAGGGGTGCAACTCTCGCTCTCTTGAAGACGGAAGGGACGTAGCCAGCGGTCAGGGATGAGTTGATGAGCGAGGTGAGGTAAGGGAGAAGGTCTCCGGAAATGGTCTGGAGAAGAGAGGAGGGGATAGGGTCAAGCGGGCAGGTTGTTGGGCGGCCGGCCGTCACAAGACGCGAGATTTCATCTGGAGAGAGAGGGGAGAAAGAGGTCAGAGCACAGGGTAGGGCAGTGTGAGCACAACCAGCGGTGTCGTTTGACTTAGCAAACGAGTGTCGGATGTCGTCGACCTTCTTTTCAAAATGGTTGACGAAGTCATCTGCAGAGAGGGGGAGGAGGGGGGATTCAGGAGGGAGGAGAAGGTGGCAAAGAGCTTCCTAGGGTTAGAGGCAGAAGCTTGGAATTTAGAGTGGTAGAAAGTGGCTTTAGCAGCAGAGACAGAAGAGGAAAATGTAGAGAGGAGGGAGCGAAAGGATGCCAGGTCCGCAGGTAGGCGAGTTTTCCTCCATTTCCGCTCGGCTGCCCGGAGCCCTGTTCTGTGAGCTCGCAATGAGTCGTCGAGCCACAGAGCGGGAGGGGAGGACCGAGCCGGCCTGGAGGATAGGGGGCATAGAGAGTAAAAGGATGCAGAAAGGGAGGAGAGGAGGGTTGAGGAGGCAGAATCAGGAGATGGGTTGGAGAAGGTTTGAGCAGAGGGAAGAGATGATAGGATGGAAGAGGAGAGAGTAGCGGGGGAGAGAGAGCGAAGGTTGGGACGGCGCGATACCATCCGAGTAGGGGCAGTGTGGGAAGTGTTGGATGAGAGCGAGAGGGAAAAGGATACAAGGTAGAGGTCGGATACTTGGAGGGGAGTTGCAATGAGGTTAGTGGAAGAACAGCATCTAGTAAAGATGAGGTCGAGCGTATTGCCTGCCTTGTGAGTAGGGGGGGGGAAGGTGAGAGGGTGAGGTCAAAATAGGAGAGGAGTGGAAAAGGAGGCAGAGAGGAATGAGTCAAAGGTAGACGTGGGGAGGTTAAAGTCACCCAGAACTGTGAGAGGTGAGCCGTCCTCAGGAAAGGGGCTTATCAAGGCATCAAGCTCATTGATGAACTCTCCGAGGGAACCTGGAGGGCGATAAATGATAAGGATGTTAAGCTTGAAAGGGCTGGTAACTGTGACAGCATGGAATTCAAAGGAGGCGATAGACAGATGGGTAAGGGGAGAAAGAGAGAATGACCACTTGGGAGAGATGAGGATCCCGGTGCCACCACCCCGCTGACCAGAAGCTCTCGGGGTGTGCGAGAACACGTGGGCGGACGAAGAGAGAGCAGTAGGAGTTGCAGTGTTATCTGTGGTGATCCATGTTTCCGTCAGTGCCAAGAAGTCGAGGGACTGGAGGGAGGCATAGGCTGAGATGAACTCTGCCTTGTTGGCCGCAGATCGGCAGTTCCAGAGGCTACCGGAGACCTGGAACTCCACGTGGGTCGTGTGCGCTGGGACCACCAGATTAGGGTGGCCGCGGCCACGCGGTGTGGAGCGTTTGTATGGTCTGTGCAGAGAGGAGAGAACAGGGATAGACAGACACATAGTTGACAGGCTACAGAAGAGGCTACGCTAATGCAAAGGAGATTGGAATGACAAGTGGACTACACGTCTCGAATATTCAGAAAGTTAAGCTTACGTAGCAAGAATCTTATTGACTAAAATGATTAAAATGATACAGCACTGCTGAAGTAGGCTAGCTGGCAGTGGCTGCGTTGTTGACTTTGTAGGCTAGCTAGCAGTGGCTGCGTTGTTGACACTACACTAATCAAGTCGTTCCGTTGAGTGTAATAGTTTCTACAGTGCTGCTATTCGGGGGCTAGCTGGCTAGCTAGCAGTGTTGATTACGTTACGTTGCGTTAAAAGAACGACAATAGCTTGCTAGCGAACCTAGAAAATCGCTCTAGACTACACAATTATCTTTGATACAAAGACGGCTATGTAGCTAGCTACGATCAAACAAATCAAACCGTTGTACTGTAATGAAATGAAATGAAAATGTGATACTACCTGTGGAGCGAAGCGGAATGCGACCGGGTTGTTGAGTGCGGAAGTTCTATTCGGTAGACGTTGGCTAGCTGTTAGCTAGCTAGCAGTGTCTCCTACGTTAAGGACGACAAATAGCTGGCTAGCTAACCTCGGTAAATTAAGATAATCACTCTAAGACTACACACTAAACTACACAATTATCTTGAATACGAAGACAGCAAAGACAACTATGTAGCTAGCTAACACTACACTAATCAAGTCGTTCAGTTGAGTGTAATAGTTTCTACAGTGCTGCTATTCGGTAGACGGTGGACGTTTGCTAGCTGGCTAGGTGCTTGGGCAGATAGCAGTGTAGCCTACGTTAGGATGACGAAATACGATAATTACGCAATTATCTTTGATACAAAGACGGCTATGTAGCTAGCTAAGAAGAAATTGCTAAGATTAGACAAAATCAAACCGTTGTACTATAATGAAATGTAATGAAATGTAATGAAAAAGTTATACTACCTGCGGACCGAAGTGTGGATGCGACCGCTCGCTCCAACCCGGAAGTCGTTGACCGGGGGGAAGGTTCTGATGTCTTCACTTATTCTACAATGTAGAAAATAGTAAAAATAAAGAAAAACCCTTGAATGAGTAGAAGTCCTTAAACATTTGACCGGTAGTGTACACACACCCACATCAAATCACTCACTCACTCGCTCACACACACACATTGACATGTTTTCATTTCTCTCTAGCGAGGCTGGGACAACGCCATAGTCTACCTGTTTGATAAGAGTCTGACTAAATACTCTGGACCTTTCACTGCCCGACCCCTGCCTGACAGCGTCAACTTCATAGGTAGGCATCACAACTACACTATAGGTAGGCATCAAAGCTACACAACCCTCTAGGTAGGGCTGGGCGATTATGGCCAAAATATAATTTCACTGTATTTTTCCACATTTTTTACGGTATTTTATGTTTTTGATTAATACAAATTCTAAATGTTGCTTTGAGTAGTACGTGACCCTAGGGTGGCAACACATACATTCTAAGTGATTTCAATGGGTCTTCCTCCATTCTGATTTGTTTTATATTGTTCAATTAAACAAATGTTCTGCATTTTCGTATTTGATTTCCTGCTCACTTGAGATCATCTCGACACTGCCACGTAGGGCTACAAGATATTGGCAAAAATCTCAGCATGATTTATAAAACCTTTTTTTTTTTTTAAAGGGTTTAACCAAATTTTGTAGTTGAGATTTGACTTTCGATTTTGATTAAAACACTTGGGTGAGCTATTGAAGTCATGGAAATATGATTTTTATTCTTTAGTTAGAATATAATAGTAGGCACTTTGAATACTCTGTTTGACATGACAATGAATTAAATTGCCAGGGAGGAGTTATTGTGACACGGTAGGAACCAAAGTGTTGGTCAATGTTTCCTACGGGACCCTATAGTCTTTGGCTACATTTAATGTTTTCTCTTAGCTACTTCATGTAGGTAATTTATTCCTGCTTCGCCTAATCCTCTTTGGTTTAGAAGATACTGTTACACAAACAACATGCTGATTTTGGCCTACACCATAATTGGTATCAGGCTGTATTAGGCTCTATGTTTGCTCCGACTTAGTACATTTATTAGCTAGCTAGCTATTAGCAATAGCGGCTAACGTGATTTAGGCACAACATGCTTAGAAAAGACAAACTAGCAGTTTGCAGATGTTGTAATTATAGAGGTCTAGTGGATTTATAGTAAGACGCAAAGTGGAAACAGCATGGTTGTCATCATTGTTGCATGTTCTGCATTGACCATGCAGACTGAACGCAAGTGTGTCCTGGTCGAGTAACAACAACATGCGTTCCTTGAGTAACAGGGGCGGGGCTTGATCTATGTAGAAAGCTTATATTATAAAAATGCACTTTACACACGGCGTATCACATTTAACAAACCTAACATTAAATACCACTATGGAAGATAAAGTAGAAACCCAAACCGGTCATTGCATCAATAACTGTATATTGTAAAATACGGTATACCACCCAGCCCCACCTCCTATGTAGGCTTCACAACTACACAACCCCATAGGTAGGCTTCACAATTGAACAACTCCATAGGTACTGTAGGCTTAAAAATCTGCCAAGACTATCACTATATGCTCTTCCCAATGTGAGTATTCCTTGATGCAGGGTAAACATTGGGAAAAGCTCATAGCAAGTCTGGACAAAATGCAATTATGTTAACCTCATCCCCAGGCTATTAACAAAGTGCAGATACAGTAAATGTCTGGGAACAATATTACAATTCTATTGAAGTTCATGTCTGTAAGCAGGAAGTCACCCTGCTATGTATGTCATATTGCTTCTGTGTCTAAATGTGAACTCTTCCTCGCTGTATGTGTGTGTTAGTGAGGGAGACGAAGACCCAGCTGCCTCTTGCTGCTCTAAGGAAGGTGTGGGGAGAGGCTGTTGGCTATGTCTGTGGTCTGAGAGGGGACTACAGCAGACTGTACCAGGGACAGAGAGCTGCCATGTAGGTGCACACACACACACACATTTGGCACAGACACACTTGTACACACTCACACATAGGCATGGCACAAACACACACACGCTTGCCTTTCTGCCTTCACTCTCAACCTTGTGTGTTTGTGCACATGTAGGTTGAGTCTGCTACGCTACAACACCAACCTGACGCGGTATAAGAACGTGTTGTTTAGCCAGTCTCAGCAGCTCAGAGCCAAACTGGCCTTCTTCACCACCAGCATACAACAAGACCTACAGCACTACGACCAGCAGAGAGACACTGGCATCTGTAAGCTGTGTGTGTGCATGTGTGTGTGCGTGTGTGTGTGTGTGTGTGTTACTGACTGTTTTCTGAACTCTGACCAAACCTGTAGCCTCTGAAAAGATGCTGAAAGCCTGGCAGGACAATGAACAGAAAGCTGATGCCTTTACACAGGTACTATACTATATAGTTTTGTATGACGGCTGTCTACTCTACCAACAGCTTCTGCTAGCATGTATTGGACTGTGAGAGAAGCATTTGATGGCACAGCTTCAGTGTCTGTGTGCATGCACCTGTATGTGTGTGTTAGGTATCAGAGGTGGGCTATCTGGATGAGGAGATAGTGTGTCTCCACTCTGAGATCGTGGAGCTGCAGAGGAGTCCGTTTGCCAGGAGACAAGCTGACATCATGGAACAACTGTAGGTGTCTCACATAATTCTACAACTTTTTAAACGATTTCCATGAAATGGACAAAGTATCGTTTTGTAAATATATATGTGTGTGTGGTTTCAGGGAGGAGAAGGCCATTGAACTTTACAAGCAGCTGAAGGCCAAATGCAAGAGTGAGTAGAACCACTTCAGCACAATACTGATCTAGTATAGGCTGTTAGAGGTGTGTCTGTGAGAATGTGGATTCTCATTGGCTATACTGGTTTTGTGTGGGTGCGCGTGTGTGTGTGCGCAGGTCCAGACCCCCCTCATGGCTACAGTGACAGTTCAGAAATGGTGAAGACCATTGTCCAGACAGTCCAGAACCAGGACCGAATCCTCAGGGACCTGTACACACACCTCAGGTACACACGCCTCAAGTACACATGCACACACTGTACACCTACACCCTTCTCTCTTTCTCCCTCCCTCTAGTAAGCCCTTTTCTCTTTCTCTCCCTCCGTCTGCTTCCTTCTAGTAAGATCTTGGAGTGTAAGTGTCGTATTGTAGCATTGTTTCCTAAGCTGGAGGGGGCAGTGGAAAGCATCAAGGCAGCAGAGGCTGCAGTCATGACTATGCAGATGAAGAGACAGAGAGAGTTCTGGCATCTGCTCAAGATTGCCTGTGTAAGTAAACACGTGCACAAACACACAACTCCTGTTTAGAAGCAAACAGCCCAACAAACACCAGCAGTACAGTGTTATTACTGTTGTCATCAGTTGTCTTTACATGGTTGGGAAGGTTACTCTCTAAATGTAATCCATTAGTAACTAGTTACCTGTCCAAATCGTAATCTTTAGGATTATCCAAATTTTGTAACATAATCTGATTACTTTCAGTTACTTTTGGATTACTTTCCCCTCGAGACATAAGAAGACAAAAAGGATCCATCAAACGCATTTGGTGTGTCATCATAGTGGTCTCTGACATGTGGTCAGACTCGCTCAATGGAACAAACTTAATAGCACCTTTTTTAATGTAATTGAGAAACAAAAGTGTCATAATGTATGTTTTTTTTCTCCAAACTTTTTATAAGTAATCGGTGAAGTAATCAAATAGATTTTCAAAGGTAACTGGAATCTGTTTACACGTTTTTTGCTGATAATGTAACTGATTCGTTTGTTTTTTTGTAATCCCACTACAACCCGGGTCTTTACTATTTTTTACATTTTATTTTGTGTGTAGGCCCAGAATGGCAGACACAACTCTCTAACCCCCAGCTCAGACACCTCTAGTCCCCCTCCTCTCACCATGAACCCACTAAGACACACACACAGGTAAGACCATACTAAGTAACTAACGTAGTAATGTAATATGATCTCTAAAACCACCCTCTACAGTTCTACCAAAGAGTAACAAATTACTAAATAACACATTGGCACCATTCATGTTCTCAGTGAGTCAGTATGCCACCTACTGGATGAGAACCAGCGTTACCTGAGTCAGCTGACCTCTCTACTGCAGGAGACCTCACAGGACAAAACATGCAGTATCATGGTGCGTCCACGAGACTTGTGTGTGTGTGTGTGTGTGTGTGTGTGTGTGTGTGCGGGGGGCTATATGTGTGTATCCTGACTTACCCCTTGCCTATCTATCTCTGATGCAGGACCAGGACTGGAGTTGGACTCAGTATGGATCTGTGGTTAACCCAGCCCTAGAGACTCTAGACACACACACGCACTAGTAATGTGTGGGTTGACTCATAATCCGCAGTCCCTGCGGTGAAATCCACAGGGTGGGCGGGTATAGGTTCATGAAATATTGTGTGGATGAAGGGTGGAAGGCGGGCGGGTTGAATAAAGAGAAAATCCCAAAAAAATCATCCATAAATGTATCATTCTTGTGCAACATTGAGGTTTTTCTTTCATTATTTTGAGGCTCTGGCATTAGTGCATAAGCTTTCGGGCATAACTATATGCGTGCCAAATAGCCTACCAGCCTATTGCCAAATGCTTTTGGGAATAGGCAGACAAAGTGGTGTTTTCACAGCTTTCTATTTCCTTACAAACTGTCAAACCAATGAAATTTGGACATTTTGCACAAAAAAAGGGAACGTTTTTTAAGATTTTTTTTTATTGCATTTTCTCCCCGGTCCATCTCTTCTCCGCGAAAGAAGTGGAGATGACAGAACTTTACCGATGTCAACTAGATTTAATTATATCGTTTTATGACATTCTGAACAATAATAGCTGCATGTATCAACTCTTTTATTGGTCACATACACATGGTTAGCAGATGTTATTGTGAGTGTAGCGAAATGCTTGTGCTTCTAGTTCCAACAGTGCAGCAATATCTATCAATTCTACAACAACTGCTTAATACACACAAGTCTAAGGAATGGAATAAGAATATATAAATACAGTTGAAGTCGGAAGTTTACATACACCTTAGCCAAATACATTTAAACTCCGTTTTTCACAATTCCTGACATTTAATCCTAGTAAAAATTCCCTGTTTTAGGTCAGTTAGGATCACTTTTTTTTAAGAATGTGAAATGTCAGAATGATAGTAGAGTGATTTATTTAATATTTGAATTATTTCATTACATTCCCAATGAGTCAGAAGTTTACATACACTCTATTATTATTTGGTAGCATTGCCTTTAAATTGTTTAACTTGGGTCAACAGTTTTGGGTAGCCTTCCACACGCTTCCCACAATAATTTGGGTGATTTTTTTTCCCCATTCCTCCTGACAGAGCTGATGTAACTGAGCCAGGTTTTTAGGCCTCCTTGCTAGCACATGCTTTTTCAGTTCTGCCCACAAATATTCTATAGGATTAAGGTCAGGGCTTTGTGATGGCCACTCCAATACCTTGACTTTGTTGTCCTTAAGCCATTTTCCCACAACTTTGGAAGTATGCTTGGGGTCATTGTCCACTTGAAAGACCTATTTGAGACCAAGCTTTAACTTCCTGACTGATGTCTTGAGATGTTGCTTTAACATAATTTTACTGCCTCATGATGCCATTTATTTTGTGAAGTGAACCAGCCCCTCCTGCAGCAAGCACCCCCACAACATGATGCTGCCACCCCTGTGCTTAATGGTTAGGATGGTGTTCTTCAGCTTGCAAGCCTGCCCCTTTTTCCTCCAAACATAATGATGGTCATTATGGCCAAACAGTTCTATTTTTATTTCATCAGACCAGATGATATTTCTCCAAAAAGTACTATCTTTGTCCCCATGTGCAGTTGCTAACCGTAGTCTGGCTTTTTTATGGCGGTTTTGGAGCAGTGGCGTCTTCCTTGCTGAGCGGCCTTTCAGGTTATGTTGATATAGGACTGATTTTACTGTGGATATAGATACTTTTGTGCCCGTTTCCTCCAGCATCTAGAAGGTCCTTTGCTGTTGTTCTGGGATTGATTTGCAATTTTCACACCACAGTACGTTCATCTCTAGGAGACAGTCTCCTTCCTGAGTGGTACGACGGCTGCATGGTCCCATGGTTTTTATACTTGCGTACCATTGTTTGTACAGATGAACGTGGTACCTGCAGGCGTTTTGAAATTGCTCCCAAGGATGAACCAGACTTATGGAGGTCTACAATTTTTTTATTAGGTCTTGGCTGATTTCTTTTGATTTTCCCATGATGTCAAGCAAAGAGGCTCTGCATTTTGAAGGTAGAGCTGGAAATACATCCACTGGTACGCCTCCAATTGACTCAAATGATGTCAATTCGCCTACCAGAAGCTTCTAAAGCCATGACATATTTTTCTAGAATTTTTCCAAGCTGTTTTAAAGGCACATTCAACTTAATGTATGTTAACTTCTGACCCACTGGAATTGTGATAAGTTAAATAATCTGTAAACAATTGTTGGGAAAATGACTTGTGTCATGCACAAAGTAGATGTCCTAACCATTTAGCCAAAACTATAGTTTGTTATTAACAAGAAATATGTGGAGTGGTTGAAAAACAAGTTTTTATTTTAATTTTACCCCTTTTTCGTGGTATCCAATTGTTTAGTAGCTACTATCTTGTCTCATCGCTGCAACTCCCATACGGGCTCGGGAGAGACTAAGGTTGAAAGTCATGCATCCTCCGATACACAACACAACCAAGCGGCACTGCTTCTAAACACAGCATCATCCAACCCGGAAGCCAGCCGCACCAATGTGTCGGAGGAAACACCGTGCACCTGGCAACCTTTGGTTAGCGAGCACTGCGCCTGGCCCACCACAGGAGTCGCTGGTGCGCGATGAGACAAGGATTTCCCTACCGGCCAAACCCTCCCTAACCCGGATGACGCTAGGCCAATTGTGCGACGCCCCACGGACCTCCCGGTCGCGGCCGGTTAAGATAGCCTGGGTGCGAACCCAGAGTCTCAGGTGGCACAGCTGGCACTGCAGTACAGCGCCCTTAACCACTGCGCCACCCGGGAGGCCCAACAAATTAGTTTTAATGACTCCAACCTAAGTGTATGTAAACTTCTGACTTCAACTGTGTTTGTTCTTCTGCTGGAACAAGGTATTAGTGACAATGAGATCGTGCTGGGCATATAGTTAGCAGTCTCATGCAGTTCTCATTGACCCACCCTAGCGTTGCAGTCGAACAAATCAAGCATTCATTGTGGAACTACGATTCTTGGGAGTGCATTCTGATGAAGATCGTCAAAGGTAAGGGAATATTTATAATAATATATGCCATTTAGCAGATGCTTTTATCCAAAGCGACTTACAGTCATGTGTGCATACATTCTACGTATGGGTGGTCCCGGGGATCGAACCCACTACCCTGGCGTTACAAGCGCCATGCTCTACCAACTGAGCTACAGAAGGACCACATAATGTGATTTATGATTTCTCTTGACTCCAACATGGCGGATAATTTTATTTATTTTCTGAGCGCCATCTCAGATTATTGCATGGTTTGCTTTTTCCGTAAAGTTTTTTTTAAAGCTGACACAGCGATTGCATTAAGCAGAGGTATACCGGATGTTTGTGCCTGACATTGTCCGCTCCTCGGTCCTGGAGGGGACCCACTCCTCCAGGCTTGCCTGCCACCCGGGCTCCCGTTGGACTCTGGCCTTTATTCTGCAACGATTTTGGTGGCCTACCATGGTCCCAGACGTCTTCATGTTTGTCGCCGCCTGCACGGTTTATGAGCAGAACAAGACTTCTTGGCAAGCCCCGGCTGGTCTTTTTCAACCACTGCCTGTTCCTCACTGTCCCTGGTCTCACATATCCCTGGACTTTGTCACGGGTCTTCCCCATCTGATGGCAACATCCTGACAGTAGTGGACCTCTTTTCCAAAGCCGCCCACTTCATTCCTCTCCCCAAGCTACCCTCTGCCAAAGAGACAGCCCAACTCATGGTGCAGCATGTCTTGTCTATCGGAAAAATATGTCCTTTCCATTTTTTATATTGAGATTTAATTTTTAAATGTAAAAAGATGACGCTAATTATTTTAGTATCGTATAGGCCTACTCCAGTAGAGAACCTAGACAGGTTTTTAATTCTATAATCCTTTATCCTAGCCCTACATTAGACCTATTCATATTTATTACTTTTTATCGTAAGTTCTATTAGTTCCGATTCACATCCCTCAAAAAGGGCCGCACTATATAACTGCTTATAAGTCATAATGGGGCGGCAGCGTAGCCTAGTGGTTAGAGCGTTGGACTAGTAACCGAAAGGTTGCGAGTTCAAACCCCCGAGCTGACAAGGTACAAATCTGTCGTTCTGCCCCTGAACAGGCAGTTAACCCACTGTTCCCAGGCCATCATTGAAAATAAGAATGTGTTCTTAACTGACTTGCCTGGTTAAATAAAGGTAAAATAAAAAAATAATATACCCGATCTCTACAATTAGGCCAATCTTGGTATTTCGAATGTACTGCCTGTGCAATCTTCAAATTAAATAAACAAACAAAAATTGAAAAAGCTCCGCCTTACCCATCTTCACCTTCCCCTAAATCGAAACCTGATTTTAAGTTAAATATTGGCTAAATACAAAAATGATAAATTCATCATACCCATTTTTCATTACCAGAAGTCCACATAGTCCACAGTTTCATACTACAAAAAAGGTATAAAAGAAATGTTTCCATAATTGTCCTGTGTAATGGGGTGCAAATGTGTATCGGGGACTACTTCAGCACGTTATAATCTTTGAGTCTTTGAACATTTGGTTGTTTACATACAATTTATCGACCACTAGAAGAACATTCTGCTCGGAGCCTTTTGAAAGTTGGGTACAGGGCACTTCGTCTCTTCACTATTTAATGTGGAAATTGTTCATTAATCTCTATTAATGTTTATTTGACGCATCAACCAAAGATAATAAGAGGAGACGAGATGAGTTTGGTCAGTTTGCAGTATGCATTTTGAAGGGGATGTATCGTCTACGATCACTCACTTCCCTTCATTCATTACCCGAAGTTTACTCAATAGATGAGTGAACCATTCCTTCACCTCAGTTTGTTATAACATCTTTGGTCTGACAGTCTTTTACATATGACACCCGGAATGCATTTAATAATGTCAAAAAACACAGTGCCACACATAGCTGCCAAATAGCTTAGCATTAGCTCCTCATAATCAGTACAACTGTAAAAAAAAAAAAAACGTTTTATACACTTTATAGGCGTCCATTACAATCTATGCAATAATCGGAATGCATGATTTGTCACCAGTAGTTGAAAACCTGAATAAAACTAAGTACATTATGCTCCATACAGTTGAAGTAGGAAGTTTACATACACTTAGGTTGGAGTCATTAAAACTCATTTTTCAACCAGTCCACAAATTTCTTGTTAACAAACTATAGTTTTGCCGTTTTAGTTTAGTTTTGTCGGTTAGGACATCTACTTTGTGCATGACACGTAATT
This sequence comes from Oncorhynchus gorbuscha, assembly GCF_021184085.1. Classification (NCBI taxonomy): domain Eukaryota; kingdom Metazoa; phylum Chordata; class Actinopteri; order Salmoniformes; family Salmonidae; genus Oncorhynchus; species Oncorhynchus gorbuscha. The sequence continues at coordinate 34,848,938 of NC_060183.1, read as the reverse complement.
TTTCCAACAATTTGTCTTTTTTATTTTTGAACCTAAATCAAACTCTGGACATTGGAATTGTATGCGTCAAGACTAACATTTCACCACTCTCCATTGTGGCTAAAGGATTAGAATGGAAATTGTATTGGGACAATTATATTGTAACATTTTGGCAATACATTTACTGAGATGGAATTGAAAAACTGGATTGTTTGGAAAGACGGGTAAGCAATGAACAAGGGACCTCAAGACTACGGAGTAGAAAAGATGCACTTTGTTATGCAAAGTAGCCTAACAAGCGCACAAACTTTTGGATTGATTAATGGGTACATTTAAGTGTATGGCTACATTTATCATGTATTCAAAGTAATGGAAAGTTTGCTATTAGAGTGACTTATTTGGACACAGGAATGAATGCATAGAATTTGATTTCTCATATCCTCTTCCTAATTCATCGAAGTGTGAATATTAATGATATAGTGACACTGTTAAAGGATGGCAGTGCACCGGATCGCTTATTGATCTATGTTCATGGTAGCATATCGAAATACATATTGTGATAGTCTATTGAGGGAATATGGCTGAAGATAATTATACCACTGCAGATAGCGTTGTGTTTGGGGGCGACATGGTGCTAGTGGAGGATCGTTAATCAGAAAAGGCCTTTTTTGACCCCCCCAGAAACGTAACGGACATATACCAGGAGCTGTGCCAGGCCAGCGATGTCTGTTGACTCATCCATCTGTAACGTATAGATTTCACTGGCTTGTATGCGAAGCAGTAATTGTTTCAAAACATCTCCTGCCATGTCACTGATATGTCGTGAAACAGTGTTATTTGATGAACGCATTGTCTGTATAGTTTTTTTGGCCTTTACCCCCAGCATTGTCCCAGCCATATCCACAGCAGCAGGGAGAATTAAGTCCTCCACAATACTATTGGGCTTGACTGTCCTAGCCACTCGGTAGCTCACCATATAAGATGCTTCTAGCCCCTTGTTATTAATGGTATTTGTTGCTTTTATACATTTTATTCTCGCTCAAAAAACTCCTGTGGCTTATTTTGCAAAACCTGGACCCGTACAAATCAGCTGGGCTAGACAATCTGGACCCTCTCTTTCTAAAATGTTCCACCGCCATTGTTGCAATCCCTAGTACCAGTCTGTTCAACCTCTCTTTCGTATCGTCCGACATTCCTGAAGATTGGAAAGCTTCCGCGGTCATCCCCCTATTCAATGGGAGTGACACTCTAGACCCAAACTGTTACAGACCTATATCCATCCTGCCCTGCCTTTCGAAAGTTTTCAAAAGCCATGTTAAAAAACAGATCACTGACCATTTTGAATCCCACCGTACCTTCTCCGCTGTGCAATTCGGTTTCCAAGCTGGTCACGGGTGCACCTCAGCCACACTTAAGGTACTAAACGATATCATAACCGCCATCGATAAAAGACTGTACTGTGCAGTCGTCTTCTTCAACCTGGCCAAGGCCTTCAACTCTGTCAATCACCATATTCTTATCGGCAGACTCAACAGCCTTGGTTTCTCAAATGACTGCCTCACCTTGTTCACCAACTACTTATCAGATAGAGTTCAGTGTGTCAAATCGGAGGGCCTGTTGTCCAGACCTCTGGCAGTCTCTATGGGGGTGCCACAGGGTTAAATTCTCGGGCCGACTCTTTTCTCTGTATATATCAACGATGTCGCTCTTGCTGCGGGTGATTCTTGATCCACCTCTACGCAGACGACACCATTCTGTATACATCTGGCCCTTCTTTGGACAATGTGTTAATTAACAAACCTCCAAACAAGCTTCAATGCCATACAACACTCCTTCCATGGCCTCCAACTGCTCTTAAACGCTAGTAAAACTAAATACACGCTCTTAACCGATCGCTGCCCCGCACCTGCCCGCCCGACTAGCATCACTACTCTGGATGGTTCTGACTGAGAATATGATAGAGGAAATTATGGTTGAAATTACTAATTATGTATACATTCCAATCAGAACTGACTAGTCCAAATGCTATAATGTACTGTACATGTGAATTTTCTCTCTTGCTCCCTTTCCCAATTGTATATAATGTAGTCAGGAGTTTAGTAACAATGAAGGTCTGTTCCTTAGTTCATTCAGTTGTACAAATCTCCAGGTGGTGGGAACGGGCCATCTCCAGATTGTCTAGAATGTTGATTTATACTGACTGGCCTTGACTTCGTGCTGATAACGCGAAGGCTCAAGAGCTAGAGGGCCCCTCTGCTTGTGAAATAGAACGTTTGGAAAACGCTGACGTCATTTTCAGATTATAACCTGTGGAAATGTGTGTATGCATTTGGTACTCTCTGGAATTAAACGCTCTTACCTGGCGTTTAAGACTGGTCTCGATCTACTTCATGCATAATTAATGAACTTACACCTCATTAATGAATTAGAAACGAGTGCGAATTTGGTTTTGGCAACAAAATACATAGGAATCTAAAATTCCTCTATCAGAATATGTGGACAACTACAAATACCTAGGAGTCTGGCTAGACTGTAAACTCTCCTTCCAGACTCATATTAAGCATCTCCAATTCATAATTAAATCTATAATCGGCTTCCTATTTTGCAACAAAGCCTCCTTCACTCACGCTGCCAAACATACCCTCGTAAGACTGACTATCCTATCGATCCTCGACTTTGGCGATGTCATTTGCAAAATAGCCTCCAACACTCTACTCAGCGAACTGGATGCAGTCTATCACAGTGCCATCCGTTTTGTCACCAAAGCCCCATATACATATATATGGTCTCTCCTATCATTGCTATGCAGACGACACACAATTAATCTTCTCCTTTCCCCCTTCTGATGACCAGGTGGCGAATCGCATCTCTGCATGTCTGGCAGACATATCAGTGTGGATGACTGATCACCACCTCAAGCTGAACTTCGGCAAGACGGAGCTGCTCTTCCTCCCGGGGAAGGACTGCCCGTTCCATGATCTCGCCATCACGGTTGACAACTCCATTGTGTCCTCCTCCCAGAGCGCTAAGAACCTTGGCGTGATCCTGGACAACACCCTGTCGTTCTCAACTAACATCAAGGCGGTGGCCCGTTCCTGTAGGTTCATGCTCTACAACATCCGCAGATTACGACCCTGCCTCATACAGGAAGCGGCGCAGGTCCTAATCCAGGCACTTGTCATCTCCCGTCTGGATTACTGCAACTCGCTGTTGGCTGGGCTCCCTGCCTGTGCCATTAAACCCCTACAACTCATCCAGAACGCCGCAGCCCGTCTAGTGTTCAACCTTCCCAAGTTCTCTCACGTCACCCCGCTCCTCCGCTCTCTCCACTGGCTTCCAGTTGAAGCTCGCATCCGCTACAAGACCATGGTGCTTGCCTACGGAGCTGTGAGGGGAACGGCACCTCAGTACCTCCAGGCTCTGATCAGGCCCTACACCCAAATAAGGGCACTGCGTTCATCCACCTCTGGCCTGCTCGTCTCCCTACCACTGAGGAAGTACAGTTCCCGCTCAGCCCAGTCAAAACTGTTCGCTGCTCTGGCTCCCCAATGGTGGAACAAACTCCCTCACGACGCCAGGACAGCGGAGTCAATCACCACCTTCCGGAGACACCTGAAACCCCACCTCTTTAAGGAATACTTAGGATAGGATAAAGTAATCCTTCTCACCCCCCCCCCCCCTTAAAATATTTAGATGCACTATTGTAAAGTGGCTGTTCCACTGGATGTCATAAGGTGAATGCACCAATTTGTAAGTCGCTCTGGATAAGAGCGTCTGCTAAATGACTTAAATGTAATGTAAATGTAAATATACCACCCACCACTGCGACCTGTATGCTCTCGCTACATATTCGTCGCCAGACCCATTGGCTCCAGGTCATCTATAAGTCTTTGCTAGTTAAAGCTCCGCCGTATCTCAGCTCACTGGTCACCATAACAACACCCACCCGTAGCACGTGCTCCAGCATGTATATCTCACTGGTCATCCCTAAAGTCAACACCCCCTTTGGCCGCCTTTCCTTCCAGCTCTCTGCTGCCAATGACTGGAACGAATTGCAAAAATCACTGAAGTTAGAGACTTATATCTCCCTCATTAACTTTAAGCATCAGCTATCTGAGCAGCTTACCGATCGCTTCAGCTATACACAGCCCATCTGTAAATTGCCCATCCGACTACGTACCTCATCCCTATATTGTTTTTATTTACTTGTTTTGTTCTTTTGCACACCAGTATTTCTACTTGCACATCACCATCTGCACATCTATCACTCCAGTGTTCATTTTCTAAATTGTAATTACTTTGCTGCTTTGGCCTATTTATTGCCTTACCTCCTTACTCAATTTGCACACACTGTATATAAATGTATCTATTGTGTTATTGACTGTACTTTTGTTTATCCCACGTGTAACTCTGTGTTGTTGTTTTTTGTTGCACTGCTTTGCTTTATCTTGGCAAGGTCACAGTTGTAAATGAGAACTTGCTCACAACTGGCCTACCTGGTTAAATAAAGGTGAAATAAAAAAGGAATAAAAAAATGTTTTGTCTAAATGTCTGCGCAACAGTGAATGTTTCCCACGAGAGAGTGATGGTTAATGTGATTGGATTATTTGACTAGGCTACCTGTATTTGACATTGTTATTTCGCTGAACACTGGTTTAATTGAATTTAGGCACTGAAATGAGGGTACTCGGGCGAGGAGAAAAAAAACTCACCCAAATGTATAGCCCAGTTGGAAACTAAATGTTCTGTTTGAAAATGTGAAAAGAAAAGTGAATCTGATTTTTACTTGTCGTACCCCCGACAGCATTGCGCATACCTCTGAGCGTACGCATACCCTAGTTTGGGAATACCTGGTATAGAGAATAGAGCTTTTCAAGACAAACTGCACTTCCTCGAACACTACACCAGAGGACAGGCTCAAGAGGTAGTTAGGAGCTGCCAACATATGGCTCCAGATAAAGGCTATCAGATAGCCAAGGGCTTATTAAAGGAGCACTACAGTAATGAATACAAGATTGCCAATGCATACATGATGAAGGATTTTAGCTGGCCTAGCATCAAATCTGAAGACCCCAAGACATTACAGGCTTATGCATTATACCTCAGAGGTTGTTGTAATGCAATGGAAGATGGAAGACATGGATGAGTTGGATCTAGCCTCCACCTTAAAGAACATCATCCTGAAACTTCCCTACAAGCTCAGGGAGAGGTGGAGGTTGGTTGCTTGTGAGTTACAGGAGCAGCACCATGGCAGGCGTGCTAGACTCCTTGATCTCACCCTGTTCATTGAAAAACAAGTGAGAATAGCCACACATCCAGTGTTCGGTGATATTCAAGATCCTACAGGATCCAGAGGCAATAATCAAAGGCCACAGTCAAGTTTTTCACACGTCTATTCACAAATCCACAGGATTAGCTTTGCTACCAGCGTGTCATGTTCACAGAAAACCCCCAAACCCAATACAAACCCAACTGCCCCTGAACAGGCAGTTAACCCACTGTTCTTAGGCCGTCATTGAAAATAAGAATTTGTTCCTAACTGACTTGCCTAGTAAAATAAAGGTAAATATAAAAAAACATCAGATGTCTGTTCTGTAACGGCGGTCACAAATTGGAGCTGTGTCCACAATTTAGGAAAATGAGCCACAGGGAGAAGATTGGTTTCCTAAAGGAAAAGGGAATTTGTTTTGGTGGCTTGTCAAGTGGACACATGTCAAGAGATTGCAATAGGTGGTGTATGTAACCAAACTCATGTTGATCAGAGGAACAGCAGAGCAGTCATCAGAAGCACCAGTGGGCAGTGCACCGGTTTCTCTGAACACATATGGGCATACCGGGGCCGGGGGACCAAGAAAGTGTACTTGCTGTTGTACCAGTAAAGCCCAGTAAAGGCAACATGGTTATCCAGACATACGCCTTCCTAGACCCAAGAAGCACAGCCACATTCTGCATAGAGACTGATGACACATTTTGGCATCACAGGAAGAGGAGCTAAAATGGTATTGAAGACCATGAATCAAATAACATAGGTGTGCATCAACTTTCCTTTTATCAGAGGATTGGACATTTCTGAGTTGAAGAAAAACATTCATGGAATTACCTGAAGACTACACTCAGAACAACATGCCAGTGAGTACAGAAAACATCACCACAGAGAAAGACCTGCCCAAGTGGCCTTACCTGAGTAATATAAAGATTCCTGAAATTAATTCAGAAGTGGAGATGTTGAAAGGAACCAACACTCCGAAGGTCATGGAACCATGGGAGGTGGTTAATAGCTGTGAAAATGGACCATATGCTGTGAGGACCCTACTGGGGTGGGTTGTCAATGGTCCCCTTATAAGCCATAATAATGAGGACAAGAGTAGCCGTCCTGCTGTTACAGCTAGCAGAATCTGTTTCAAATCTGGAATAGATATTGAAAAGTCAATACAATACAGATTTCAAGGAGAAGTCCTATGAGGAGAAATATAACATTTCAGTGGAAGACAAAATGTTTTATGAAGATAATGAATGATTCTGTCAAGTTACAGGAGGGCCATTACATTCTGAGGTTACCTTTCAGGAAGTATGATGACACCTTACCCGACAACCATCATGTTGCTGAACAGCACCTCCTAAACTTGCAATGCAAGTTCAATCTTTTTACCTTGCTACATAAGTAGATACGCTAGCGCAGGGGTGTCAAATTCAATCACAGCACAGGCCAAAATAACTTGCAACTGCGACCCAAACTGGCTATTGTTTTATTAGAAAGAATATGGTTCTTTAGAATGTCCAGTTATGTACATAGGATACTGTATATACAGTAGCATTTTAAAACAAAAGCATTAAAACAAAAGTGGTAAATAATACTTGTCAAGCCTTTGCTGCTATTCTTGCAGATGAATAATATGCTGCGATCCTAATCAGAAAGTATTTAATAACTCCAAATAACAAAAACGGAGCTATAGGTTTGTAACATTTAAACTTAAAACATGTTTTTTTTAGCATTGCATGGATCACTGGTGCGTTGAATGCAGCATTGCTGTATGGTGCACTCAAAAAGTATTGTAGTTGAGTAGTCAGCCTAGGCTATGGCCCAAATGGCCTACATGTTTCTCCTTTGCATGTTGTTTTGTTGCAGGTTTTGTTTTTTGGTTGTTCATCGTCCAGCTTTAAAAACCAAAGCCAGACTGCAACATTTTAGTAGCCTAGCTAGGACTGTGGTGTTTGTTTGTACACTTTCCCTCCACTGTGCACCGTAAACGGGACACACGACAGCAGCGCAGTTTAAATTGAATTCACTGATTCAAGTGCATCAGGCTGTAATTTCATAAAGTAGATGACTCAACTGTTAACTCCTTTATAGTCGCTTTTGTGTCCTATTCGGCCCGTGGGCCTTGTTTGACACGTGTGCTAGCCCATTAGCTACGATATGCCTGAATTGGGATCATTGCCCTTGCTATTTTGATTGTATGGACATTCTCAGACAGACTGTAACTCAATCTATTTACCACTACAAACCGATGGTGGCACAAATACAATACTTAACCAACTCTATAAGGCCATTAGCAAACAAGAAAATGCTCATCCAGAAGCGCCACTCCTAGTAGCCAGGAACTTTAATGCAGGCAAACTTAAATTGGTTTTACCGGAGGTATAAAAAAACTCTAGACCACCTTTACTCCATACACAGAGATGCCCTCCATCTGACCACAATTGTATCCTACTGATTCCTGCTTGCAAGCAAAAACTAAAGCAGGAAGTGACTTGCTCAATATGGAAGAGGTCAGATGACGCGGATGCTACGCTACAGGACTGTTTTGCTAGCACAGACTGGAATATGTTCTGGGATTCATCCAATGGCATTGAGGAGTATACCACCTCAGTCATCGGCTTCATCATCAGTAAGTGCATCAAAGACGTTGTCCCCACAGTGACCGTACGTACATATCCCAATCAGAAGCCATGGATTACAGGCAACATCCGCATCGAGCTAAAGGGTAGAGCTGCCGCTTTCAAGGAGCGGAAAACTAATCTGGACGCTTATAAGAAATCACGCTATGCCCTCGGACAAACCATCAAACAAGCAAAGTGTCAATACAGGATTAAGATTGAAACCAACTACTCCGGCTCTGATGCTTGTCGGATGTGGAAGGGCTTGAAAACTATTACGGACTACAAAGGGAAACCCAGACGCGAGCTGCCCAGTTACGCTAGCCTACCAGACGAGCTAAATGCATTTTATGCTCGCTTCAAGGCAAGCAACACTGAATCATGCAAAGGAGAATGAGCTGTTTTGGACGACTGCGTGATAATGCTCTCGGTTGCCGATTTGAGCAAGACCTTTAAACAGGTCAACATTCACAAAGCATGCACGTTTACTCAAAGCATGCGTGGACCAACTGGTAAGTGTCTTCACTGACATTTTCAACCTCTCCTTGACCTAGTCTGTAATACCCACATGTTTCAAGCAGAGCACCATAGTTCATGTGCCAAGGAAGCAAAAGTAACCTGCCAACATGATTACCGTGCCGTAGCACTCACATTGGTAGCTATGAAGTGCTTTGAAAGGCTAGTCATAGCTCACATTAATAGCATCCTCCTGGATACCCTAAACCCACTCCAATTCGCATACTGCCCCAACAGACTCCACACTGCCCTTTCCCACCTGGACAAAAGGAACACCTATGTGAGAATGCTGTTCATTGACTACAGCAAAGCGTTCAACACTATAGTGCCCAACACCCTTAGCTCATCACTAAGCTAAGGACCCTGGGACTAAACACCTCCATCTGCAACTGGTTCCTGGACTTCCTGACGGACCGCACCCATGTGGTAAGGGTAGACAACACATCTGCCACGCTGATCCTCAACACTGGGGCCTCTCAGGGGTGTGTGCTTAGTCCCCTACTGTACTCCCTGTTCACCCACGGCTGCGTGGCCAAACACAACTCCAACACTATCATTAAGTTTGCCAATTACACAAGACACAAAAGGTCTGATAACCAACAACTATGAGCCTATAGGGAGGAGGTCAGAGATCTGGCAGTGTGGTGCCAGGACAACAACCTCTTCCTCAATGTGAGCAAGACAAAGGAGCTGATTTTTTATTTGAATCATCCCCAGCTTCCAATTGGCTCATTCATCCCCCTTCTGTTCTGTAACTATTCCACAGGTTGTTGCTGTAATGAGAATGTGTTCTCAGTCAATTTACCTGGTAGAAATAACGGTTAAATAAAAATAGATCAATAAATATCCAGGTGCACTCATACCCCAATGAATGCATCCATAAATAAGAATGACAGGGTCCAAGACGTGCTGCTGGCGCGAGGGTCGTCACTAATTACCACAGCCACAAAGTCATAATTATAGCTAAACCCCACCGATTTCTACAATTTCTGCAACCTTAACCACACTGCTAACCTTATGCCTTAACTGTAGCCTTAAATTAAGACAAAAAAGCACATTTGTTTTCATGAATATTTACGATGCTTTGGACTTTGTGACTGGGGTAACTAGTGACAACCTGACCGAGCCACCCAACTTTCTCAACATTCAACAAAACACTCCAGTGTCTTTTTTAGTTTTTGAAATTGCCTAACCATAAAAATAAGTGGAAAAGTGAGCACACACAGTAGGTCACGTACAGACCCCTCTAAAACAGCTTGAAACTTTAGATAACGGACTGAGTACATAGGGCATAGGCTACAGAATATACATATTTATATCCACAAAAAAAATCACTTCTGTATGAAAAAGGATCAGAAAAAGTAGGCTAGTATGGGCCTAGTATGTGCAATATAATAGTCTGAAGTAAATAAAAGGTTTCTTCTATAGCATTTTCAGGTAGGCCTAAATGAAGCATTAACATACGAAAATGAAATTCCAATAGAAGTAGCCTGCCTATTTCCGTTAGAGCAGGTAGCAAGAACACAACTGGTATATGCCTATTCAACATCTTGTAAAAGGTGCAATCAATAAAAAGTGATATCTGCAAGTAGTTTTGTGCAGTTGTGCATCTCTATTATATTATTATATTATTATATTATTATAGCACTTCATAAGGGCCAGGATTTTTCCTGACCATACATATGAATGTGAATTAAAATAAATAACGGGACGAGGGACTACTGGATGAGATTGAGAAAGGTGCCCGAGTGGGGGCTGTCACTGTAACACAAATACAATCTATACCCGTCCCAGAGTTTAAGACCACAATTCACCCAAAAGCCAAGACCTATTTCACATTTGTGTTTTTAACTTAAAAATAGAGAGGTACTGTGTTTATTAATAGGACACGCCCTGCTGCCCGCTACCATGTTCTCCATCGCGCAGGACTGTTTCTTGCGCCATGCCCACAAGCCTATATACGGTCTAGTGTAGCCTAGCCTACACAGGGAAAATAGTGTATTCTAATGGCCTCTCCAAAGCAGCACTTTAGGATCCACTAGAACTGTTCCCTCGACAAGGTGGCTACCGGACATGTCTGCAAGAGGTGAGTAGCCTATCCAATACCGCACTCACTGCTAAAGCCGTCATCTCATTTGGACAGGAAAAACATATGTCAGATTTTGTTATCGCGGATGAATTCGAGAGAGGTACTGTCATCCTGCGGGAGTAGGCTACGTGATTGAAATACACTTCATGATAGGATACCAGTAGCCATATGCAGCACATGCACAACTGGGGGGGGGCTACATATGGCTAAATCGTTCCACTTATACGGGACTAGTAAAGGCCCAGTGCACTACTTTTGTGAAAAAAATGTTTGTGGCATTTTTTAAATTGTTAAATTTGTATTTTTTATTTTTCAGGGGGTGCTGCAGCACTCTCATCAACCTTACTTCCCACAGCTATGCATAGTGATATGATATATCCCTTGTTGATATTGACTGCTAACATGAATTACTTTCAGCTCCAAATCCAAGTGTAAAAGGCTGTTTTATTTTGTATTTTAAATAATTCAGTTTATCGCTGTAATGAGTGTTTCTTGGTAGTGCTAAACAAATCTACTTTGAAATAAAATAAAACACCTCACACACATTGGTTATGGACTTAAAAAATAAGACACCGGTACCATATCAGATATAGAGTTGAAAAGTATGACATTTAGATTTTGCATCCCCATATTACACTTTATTTCATAAAAGACTGAAATACATTGAAACCGTTTAACATAATTTCATAATAAACATGATGTTCCTATGAAAAATATGAATAACATTGCACCCCCATGAGGCCACGAGGTCATCTGACTGCAGGAAAGGGCTACTAAGTGCAGCATTTATTACAGTTCAAAATGAACTCAGCATAAAAAGAAACATCCTCTCACTGTCAACTGTGTTTATTTTCAGCAAAATTAACATGTGTAAATATTTGTATGAACATAACAAGATTCAACAACTGAGACATAAACTCAACAAGTTCCACAGACATGTGACTAACATAAATTGAATAATGTATCCCTGAACAAAGGGGGGGATCAAAATCAAAAGTAACAGTAACAGTCAGTATCTGGTGTGGCCACCAGCTGCATTAACTTCATTGGGATAGGGGGCAGCCTTTTCACTTTTGGATGAAAAGCATGCCCAGAGTAAACTGCCTGCTACTCAGGCCCAGAAGCTAAGATATGCATATTATTAGTAGTATTGGATAGAAAACAAGCTGAAGTTTCTAAAACTTGTTTGAATGATGTCTGTGAGTATAACAGAACTCATATAGCAGGCCAAAACATGAGAAAAAATCCAACCAGGAAGTGGGAAATCTGAGGTTTGTAGTTTTTCAACTCAGCCCCTATTGAAGATAGTGGGATATTGGTCATGTTGCACTTCCTAAGGCTTCCACTAGATGTCAACAGTCTTTAGAACATTGTTTCAGGCTTCTACTGTGAAGGGGGGCTGAATGAGAGGGGAATGAGTCAGGTGTCTGGCAGAGAGCCACGGGCTGCTGTGACACACCGCCCCAGATTATGACGGACCCTCCATCTCCAAATCGATTCCGCTCCAGAGTACAGGCCTCGGTGTAACGCTCATCCCTTCGACAATAAACGCAAATCCGACCATCACCCCTGGTGAGACAAAACCGTGACTCGTCACTGAAGAGCACTTTTTGCCAGTCCTGTCTGGTCCAGCGACAGTGGGTTTGTGCCCATAGGCGATGTTGTTGCCGGTGATGTCTGGTGAGGACCTGCCTTACAACAGGCCTTACAAGCCCTTAGTCCAGCCTCTCTCAGCCTATTGCGGACAGTCTGAGCACTGATGGAGTGATTGGGCATTCCTGGTGTAACTCGGGCTGTTGTTGTTGTTGCCATCCTGTACCTGTCCCGCAGGGGTGTTGTTCGGATGTACCCATCCTGTGCAGGTGTTTTTACACGTGGTCTGCCACTGCGAGGATGATCAGCTACCCGTCCTGTCTCTCTGTTGTGCTGTCTTAGGCATCTCACAGTACAGACATTTGCAATTTATTGCCCTGGTCACATCTGCAGTCCTCATGCCTCCTTGCAGCATGCCTAAGGCACATTCTCGCAGATGAGCAGGTACCCTGGGCATCTTTCTTTTGGTGTTTTTCAGAGTCAGTAGAAAGGCCTATTTAGTGTCCTGAAACTCCATAACTTTGACCTTAATTGCCTACCGTCTGTAAGCTGTTAACGACAATTCCAGAGGTGCATGTTCATTCATTTCTACAGTTGCCTATACCATACCATAGTAGCCTAATCAGTAAACATACACTTTTACAGACAGCCAGGGCAAATCATTTCATGCATAATCTTACAGATGTAAAGAAAACAGTTACGCTAAGGCTGTTTGACTATAATAAACTGTTTATTATAGTCAATCAAAAAATTGTGAATAAAAAAGGCTCATACTGCTCTGTAATTTGCACAACCTCAATTCACCATGTTGAATATGTGGCGGTGCCTGGAGTGTTTTTTTTCTTCTGTCTGTATGTGTGACTTTTTAGACATTCATAGGTGCATAGCCTACTGGATGAAACCCTGCCATTATATTGAATACATTCATGTCTTCATATGGTATAAACACGTAGTGATTATATTTCGGGGATGAAACACCTGTACTATGGAGGTAGACAACATTTCTTTCCAGAAAAGTCCTGAGCCCTGTGTGCCCGTCCAAGGAGGTTTGTCAAACGTAGACTAAACTCTCTTGCAAACATCTTCAGCAGAAATTGATCAATGAATGTGCAATAAAACTATTATTTGAATAGCCATGTTCATTATTTTACTCAATAAACTAGTTATTGCATTTCTTAATGTAAATTGATGGCACAGTAACCAATGTTCCCTCAATTGTTTCGGGACTGAGCAAATGTCAGGTCTGCTGAGCGCAAACTTGAACGTTGTGAAAATTCTGTGCAACTTCTGGAGCGCATTTACTGTGAACACCGAGGCTGTACCCACTTTTATAGTTATAACAGTGGCCAAGTAGGCTACTGTGGCTATTTGATCATAATGTAGGCCTATCAGTGTGGCCTACCATTTACATTTTAGTTTACCATAAAAAACAATGGACAAAAATGCATCCAAAAGTAACATGGAAATAGCTGTTCTATCATTCAGCCTACAATAGCAGCCAATGTCTGGTGTTCAATGTAGGCCTACATTCCGTGAGACCTTTGGAGAAAAATATGCAAGGCTTGACATTAACCTGTTTATCCACTTGTCATTCAGTCAAGGAGGTGACTGAATGTTTGGTTTGATACAAGAAACCACAAAGTTCATTATTATTCCCATACTATAATTACAATCAGACAAATTATGCTACCCTCTGCCTATTGGCTACTTAGCTTATTCAAGCCTGTCTCAAAATACAACACTGCCCCTTTAAGTCAGAAAAAATGCTCTTTACCTGACTTGCTTTTCAAAGATGGCTAGAAATTCAGAACTGTTGTGCTCTTGTAGGAAGCAACTACTTCCCCATTGCTGACTATAATTTGTTTTAGCTATAACTGGGATAATAACTCACTTACTAGCAAAGAATATTAACAAATGTGCACACGTGGCTACCTGCAGCTCTTGCTTTGATCTCAAAACACGCTTATCTACTCCCAATTAGTCATGCTGTAAACACAGTCCAGTTCAAAGTGAATGGCACAGATCAATATATGACAATGATCTATTTGCATAGAGGGATACTGCAGATCTGATTGGTTATGCCGCACTGGTCTGTAGAGTATGGCTGAGTCCTGCATGTCAATGCGATAGCATCCTACTCTGGTGCATTCTGCCTACAAGAAAATCTCTTGCATAGTTTGATTTCTTTTGGTGTGTTGTATTAAAAGTGGGTAATATTGGCAATTCCCACAGTAGAGGGAAACATTGATAGTGTTAACTAAAGGGGGAAACTAGAAAGTTGAGTGAAGTTCAGTCTCGTGTTTCTCTGCCCTGGCAAATATTTCTTCTGTGCAGCAGTCCTGAGGGAGCTGCGTGCAGTAACTTCATTTCAATGTAATATAATTTCCACTCCAAACCATTTTTTCTTCCATTTGGTCAATGGAATCCAGGACTGGCACATCCACTTTTTCCCACCCAAAAAATCAAATCCCAGATTGTCCCTTTAACAAACTCATGTAATTCAGCGTTTTACTTCCTATTGCTTAGTAAAAGAATCAGCTAGGAAACAGGACAACTGATGGGGAACCATCCTGGGCTGAACAAAAACTGTTGTTCTCATGAGGGGTTATCTTTGCTGGGGGACAATGACAAATGGCACACATCTTCATTTGTCAATTCCTCTGTACGTTGTAGAGTATTTTCCTCACATACAGTGCATTTGGAAAATATTCAGTCCTTTTAACTTTTTTCCACATTTTGTTATGTTACAGCCTTATTCTGAAATGGATTAAATAAACAATTTCCTTATCGATCTACACACAATACCTCTTTATGATTCAGTGAAAACAAGTTTTTAGACATTTTTACATAATGATTCAGACCCTTTGCTATTTTTTTGTATTTTATTAGGATCCCCATTTTACCTGCTATGAGACTCAATTGAGCTCAGGTGCAACCTGTTTCCATTGATCGTCCTTGATGTTTCTACAACTTGATTGGAGTCCAACTGTGGTCAATTCAATTGATGGGACATGATTTCTTGCTGTCTTCGTATCATCGTATCCAAGATAATTGTGTTGTTTAGGTTTAGAGTGTGTAGTCTTAGAGTGATTATCTTAATTTACCGAGGTTAGCTAGCCAGCTATTTGTCATCCTTAACGTAGGTGACTCTGCTAGCTAGCCAACGCTAGCCAACGTCTTCTGTATAGGACTCAACATCCCGGTCGCATTCACAGGTAGTATCACATTTTTCACTTCATTTCATTACAGTACAACGGTTTGATTTGTTTGATCGTAGCTAGCTACATAGCTAGCTACATAGCCGTCTTTGTATCAAAGATAATTGTGTAGTCTAGAGCGATTTTCTAGGTTCGCTAGCCAGCTATTGTCGTTCTTTTAACGCAACGTAACGTAAACAACACTGCTAGCTAGCCAGCTAGCCCCCGAATAGCAACACTGCAGAAACTATTACACTCAACGGAACGACTTGATTAGTGTAGTGTCAACAACGCACCCACTGCCAGCTGGCCTACTTCAGCAGTACTGTATCATTTTAATCATTTTAGTCAATAAGATTCTTGCTACGTAGCTTAACTTTCTGAACATTCGAGACGTGTAGTCCACTTGTCATTCCAATCTCCTTTGCATTAGCGTAGCCTCTTCTGTAGCCTGTCAACTATGTGTCTGTTTATCCCTGTTCTCTCCTCTCTGCACAGACCATACAAACGCTCCACACCGCGTGGCCGCGGCCACCCTACTCTGGTGGTCCCAGCGCGCACGACCCACGTGGAGTTCCAGGTCTCCGGTAGCCTCTGGAACTGCCAATCTGCGGTCAACAAGGCAGAGTTCATCTCAGCCTATGCCTCCCTCCAGTCCCTCGACTTCTTGGCACTGACAGAAACATGGATCACCACAGACAACACTGCTACTCCTACTGCTCTCTCTTCGTCCGCCCATGTGTTCTCGCACACCCCGAGAGCGTCTGGTCAGCGGGGTGGTGGCACCGGGATCCTCATCTCTCCCAAGTGGTCATTCTCTCTTTCTCCCCTTACCCATCTGTCTATCGCCTCCTTTGAATTCCATGCTGTCACAGTTACTAGCCCTTTCAAGCTTAACATCCTTATCATTTATCGCCCTCCAGGTTCCCTCTGAGAGTTCATCAATGAGCTTGATGCCTTGATAAGCTCCTTTCCTGAGGACGGCTCACCTCTCACAGTTCTGGGCGACTTTAACCTCCCCACGTCTACCTTTGACTCTTTCCTCTCTGCCTCCTTCTTTCCACTCCTCTCCTCTTTTGACCTCACCCTCTCACCTTCCCCCCTACTCACAAGGCAGGCAATACGCTCGACCTCATCTTTACTAGATGCTGTTCTTCCACTAACCTCATTGCAACTCCCCTCCAAGTCTCCGACCACTGCCTTGTATCCTTTTCACTCTCGCTCTCATCCAACACCTCCCACACTGCCCCTACTCGGATGGTATCGCGCCGTCCCAACCTTCGCTCTCTCTCCCCCGCTACTCTCTCCTCTTCCATCCTATCATCTCTTCCCTCCGCTCAAACCTTCTCCCACCTATCTCCTGATTCTGCCTCCTCAACCCTCCTCTCCTCCCTCTCTGCATCCCTTGACTCTCTATGTCCCCTATCCTCCAGGCCGGCTCGGTCCTCCCCTCCCGCTCCGTGGCTCGATGACTCATTGCGAGCTCACAGAACAGGGCTCCGGGCAGCCGAGCGGAAATGGAGGAAAACTCGCCTCCCTGCGGACCTGGCATCCTTTCACTCCCTCCTCTCTACATTTTCCTCCTCTGTCTCTACTGCTAAAGCCACTTTCTACCACGCTAAATTCCAAGCATCTGCCTCTAACCCTAGGAAGCTCTTTGCCACCTTCTCCTCCCTCCTGAATCCCCCCCCCCCCCCCTCCCTCTCTGCAGATGACTTCGTCAACCATTTTGAAAAGAAGGTCGACGACATCCGATCCTCGTTTGCTAAGTCAAACGACACCGCTGGTTCTGCTCACACTGCCCTACCCTGTGCTCTGACCTCTTTCTCCCCTCTCTCTCCAGATGAAATCTCGCGTCTTGTGACGGCCGGCCGCCCAACAACCTGCCCGCTTGACCCTATCCCCTCCTCTCTTCTCCAGACCATTTTCGGAGACCTTCTCCCTTACCTCACCTCGCTCATCAACTCATCCCTGACCGCTGGCTACGTCCCTTCCGTCTTCAAGAGAGCGAGAGTTGCACCCCTTCTGAAAAAACCTACACTCGATCCCTCCGATGTCAACAATTACAGACCAGTATCCCTTCTTTCTTTTCTCTCCAAAACTCTTGAACGTGCCGTCCTTGGCCAGCTCTCCCGCTATCTCTCTCTGAATGACCTTCTTCTTGATCCAAATCAGTCAGGTTTCAAGACTAGTCATTCAACTGAGACTGCTCTCCTCTGTATCACGGAGGCGCTCCGCACTGCTAAAGCTAACTCTCTCTCCTCTGCTCTCATCCTTCTAGATCTATCGGCTGCCTTCGATACTGTGAACCATCAGATCCTCCTCTCCACCCTCTCCGAGTTGGGCATCTCCGGCGCGGCCCACGCTTGGATTGCGTCCTACCTGACAGGTCGCTCCTACCAGGTGGCGTGGCGAGAATCTGTCTCCTCACCACGCGCTCTCACCACTGGTGTCCCCCAGGGCTCTGTTCTTGGCCCTCTCCTATTCTCGCTATACACCAAGTCACTTGGCTCTGTCATAACCTCACATGGTCTCTCTTATCATTGCTATGCAGACGACACACAATTAATCTTCTCCTTTCCCCCTTCTGATGACCAGGTGGCGAATCGCATCTCTGCATGTCTGGCAGACATATCAGTGTGGATGACGGATCACCACCTCAAGCTGAACCTCGGCAAGACGGAGCTGCTCTTCCTCCCGGGGAAGGACTGCCCGTTCCATGATCTCGCCATCACGGTTGACAACTCCATTGTGTCCTCCTCCCAGAGCGCCAAGAACCTTGGCGTGATCCTGGACAACACCCTTAGGCACTGCGTTCATCCACCTCTGGCCTGCTCGCCTCCCTACCACTGAGGAAGTACAGCTCCCGCTCAGCCCAGTCAAAACTGTTCGCTGCCCTGGCCCCCCAATGGTGGAACAAACTCCCTCACGACGCCAGGACAGCGGAGTCAATCACCACCTTCCGGAGACACCTGAAACCCCACCTCTTTAAGGAATACCTAGGATAGGATAAGTATCCCTCTCACCCCCCCCTTAAGTTTTAGATGCACTATTGTAAAGTGACTGTTCCACTGGATGTCATAAGGTGAATGCACCAATTTGTAAGTCGCTCTGGATAAGAGCGTCTGCTAAATGACTTAAATGTAAATGTAAAATGATTTGGAAAGGCACACATCTGTCTATCTAAGGCGCCCCCCAACAGTGCTTGTCAAAGCAAAAACCAAGCAATGATGTCGAAGGACTTGTCCGTAGAGCTCCGAGACAGGATTGTGTTGAGGCACAGATCTGGGGAAGGGTACCCAAAAATGTATGCAGCATTGAAGGCCCTCAAGAACACAGTGGCCTCCAGCATTCTTCAAATGGAAGAAGTTTGGAACCACCAAGACTTCCTTGATCTGGCGAAACTGAGCAAGCGGGGGAGAAGGGCCTGATGGTCACTCTGACAGAGCTCTAAAGTTCATATGTGGAGATGGGAGAACCTTCTAGATGGGAAACTATCTTTGCAGCACTCTACCAATCAGGCCTTTATGGTAGAGTGGCATGACGGAATCCACTCCTCAGTAAAAGGCACATGACAGCCTGTTTGTAGTTTGCTAAGAGGCAAATAAAGGTCTCTCAGACCATGAGTAACCAGATTCTCTGGTCTGATGAAACCAGGCTTGAACTCTTTGGCCTGAATGCCAAGTGTCATGTCTGGAGGAAACCTGGCACCATCACTATGGAGAAGCATGGTGGTGGTAGTATCGTGCTGTGGGGATGTTTTTCAGCGGCAGGGACTGAGAGACTAGTCAGGATCAAAGGAAAGATAATTGGAGTAAAGTACAGAGACATCCTTGATTGAAACCTCTTCCAGAGCACTCAGTACTTTAGACTGGGGCGAAGGTTCACCTTCTAACAGGACAGTGACCCTAAGCACACAGCCAAGACAATGCAGGAGTGGCTTCGGGACAAGTCTATGAATTTCTTCGAGTGGCCAAGCCAGAGCCCGGACTTGAACCAGATAGAACATCTCTGGAGAGACTTGAAAATAGCTGTCTCCATCTAACCTGACAGAGCTTGAGAGGATCTGTACAGAAGGATGGGAGAAACTCCCTAAATTCAGGTGTGCCAAGCTTGTAGCGTCAATTTCTAAAACCCTGTTTTTGCTTTGTCATTATGGAGTATTGTGTGTAGATTGATAAGGGAGGGAAAAACAATTGAATCCATTTTAGAATAAAGCTGTAACATAACAAAATGTGAGGTCTGAATACTTTCCAAATGCATTGTTCTTCCTCTCAGTGAACAGCCTATGTGGTGAAGAGAAACTGTTTGGGTTGTGTTCATTTGTGCACACCGTTTCAAAACATAGCTAAGCATTGTGAAAAGGAAAATTAGCTATTCTTATCAAACAAGTTCAGGTAGGTTCTCCCTGTTTTGTGTTTTCTTTCTAGTGCCTAATGAATACAACCCCACTGTTTGACTGATTTTAGTGCTGTTTCTCTATGAGCTGGCTCTGCGATTTCACCCTGTTCGCCGGTGATGCATTGATTAATCTGTCTTTACATTTCCCAGTATTACCTGGCAAGCTGACTACAACACAATAACTGAGTGCCACCCACTTAAATAACAGGAACATCAATACACATAAGTGGAATCAAACATTTTGTAACCCTTCACTTAAAGCCTGTAGGTATTGCACATTGTTATGCATTTATAATGCATTATGTTTTCTTATCATCTCATAATGATCCTGACTAGCTAACATCCATTTTTTTGTTATAATGTTATAAACCTTATAAGACAAATTTTCATACATGCTTATAACTAGTAATAAATAGCTGCAGGCTTCCCACTCTATAACACATTTGAATTGAAATGTATCAGGAGTTATTTTAACTTGGAAAATATAAATACAGTACATTGCTTTCCTTATCAGTCACCAATATTGTGGAGAAATGTGGACCAGTGTCCGCAGGGTAAAGGTTTCACAGTGAACAGGTTTTAATCCCCCAGGTGGGCGTTTGTTGTGTCCTGGATTTGAGGGCGATTGCAATTATTTGACACAGATGACGTAAACAACCTCCAACTGTTACTGCTAGAGATTCTGATTAGATATACTGAATGTTGTGTGTCCTGTAGAAGAGCTGGAGCTGGACAGAGACAAGATAAAAAAATTAATCAAACTTGACCTCTATACACTATATGATTATACCATGATTTGGATAAAGCTTGGCCTGAGCTTAAACAAATAATTTCGGTGAGAAAAATATCTATATACTGTTGGTGAGGCCGGGAAACAAAGTAACAGTTTAAGGATTTTTACTTAGTAAGAAAATAATATGAGGTAGATTGACAATATTTATATAGAAACAACATACATATCTTACACTGTAAGGACGTTTCTAGGACATACCAGTTGTTTACAATTCAACAGAAAAAAAATTGAATCAAATTTTATTTGTTCACATGCGTTGATTACAACACTGCCCTACCAAGCAAAAAGGCAGTAACTGCTCTTTTGGTTTGTGTAACGTCCGTTGTTTGAAGGAGACCAAGGCACAGCGTAATTTGTGGTCATTATCTTTATTAAATGAGAACCAGCAACAAAATAACAAAGTAAAACCAAAACGAACGTACTGTTCCATAGGCTACAAGAGCTGTACAAAACAAGATCCATCAACATAGGTTGGAAAAAGGCTACCTAAGTATGATTCCCAATCAGAGACAACGACAGACAGCTGCCTCTGATTGGGAACCACACTCGGCCAAACACAAAGAAATACCCAAATCACACCCTGACCAAACCAAATGGAGACATAAAAAGGGCGTGACAGTTCGAAAATGAGTTAATGTAATTTTTGCTACATTAAATACGTGCTTAGTCATGTGGACAAGTATCATGCCTCTAGTGTATTGTGTTTTTGAACAAAATGGGGGTCATGTTAAAAGTAACTGCATAAAGTTACTGTGAAACCAGGGTAAATAAAAGCAATTATTCTCAGTTCCACGCTATGAGCAGTTACTGCCTTTTTGATTGGAAGATCAGAACAGGTGTAGACGTTACCATGAAATGCTTACTTACAAGCCCTTCATTTTGAACCAACAATGCCATTTTAAGAAAATAAATTTAAGAAAATATTTAATAAATAATCTAAAGTAAAAAAATAAAATATAAAATGACACAATAAAAGAACAATAACGAGGCTATGTACAGGGGGTACCGGTACCGAGTCAATGTGTGGGGGTACAGTCAAGGTAATTTGTACATGGAGGTAGGGGTAAAGTGACTATGCATCGATAATAAACAGTGAGGAAGAGCAGTGTAAAAAATAAAGGGGGGATCAATGGAAATAATCTGGATGGCCGTTTGATCAATTGTTCGGCAGTCTTATGGATTGGGGGTAGAAGCGGTTAACCTGTCTTGGACTGGGGAACTAGCGGAACCCCCCCCGCAACAGCCAGTGAATGTGCAGGGCACCAAATTCAAAACAACAAATATCTCATAATTACCATTCCTCAAGCATACAAGTATTTTACACCATTTTAAAGATCAAATTCTCATTAATCCAGCCACAGGAAGATCCCCTAGTGGGCTAAATCGATATGACATCTTGGTGGACAAAGGGAAGGGGGTGTGGACTGAGAGAGCGGGAAAGACTAAATGGATCACTACACACAGTGGAGAATTATATTCATTTAAATGCGAATCCTTTGCAGATGAACGCTCGCTCATTCTGGAATAATTGCAATCAATATATTTATTCCCATATGTTGTTGTTGTCTTCTCTGTTGGAATCGTCAGTCCATCTGCGGGAGAGTCAGTTCATCAGAGAGTCTCTGGCTACTAATGGTGGTTGCTCTATCGGCAGCTCCTGGTAGTGTCTGTTGTAATAGATAAGTCAGGCATCCATTGTTCTTAGACTAGATGTTTCGGTGGTTGTCAGTATTCATATCCCAGGTTTACATAATTTCTAGCTGCAGACTAGTAATTCGTATCTAAGATTTGCTCTTATTCTATAGGGATTGATAGTCTCAGAGTTGAACCATTTCCAGCTGTGTAGCCAATGCTCCTCGTGGTATGATTTTCTAGTCTTGGTACTCAAACATTTCTCAATGTTTCTCAAACTAGACACTGTAATGTACTTGTCCTCTTGTTCAGTTCTGCACCGGGTCCTCCCACTCCTCTTTGTATTCTGGTTAGAGACAGTTTGCACTGTTCTGTGAAGAGAGTAGTACACAGCGTGTACTATACGTAGTGTATACGAGATCTTCAGTTTCTTGGCAATTTCTCAAATTGAATAGCCTTCATTTATCAGAACAAGAATAGACTGACGAGTTTCAGAAGAAATATCTTTGTTTCATTTTGAGCCTGTAACAAAATCCACAAATGCTGATGTTCTAGATACTCAACTAGTCTAAAGAAGACCAGTTTCATTTTAGATTGCATCATCCTTGGATCTGTTGGGGCAGTATGCCAATTGGAGTGGGTCTAGTGTTTCCGGGATGATGCTGTTGATGTGAGCCATGACCAGTCTTTCAAAGCACTTCATGGCTACCAACGTGAGTGCAACGGGGCGGTAATCATTTAGGCAGGTCACCTTTGCTTTCTTGGGCAGAGGGACTATGGTTGAAACGTGTAGGTATAACAGACTCGGTCAAGGAAATTTTGAAAATGTCAGTTAAGACACTTCCCAGTTCGTCCTTGCGTTCTCTGAATACACATCCTGGTAATCCGTCTGGCCCTGCGGCCTTGTGGATGTTGACCTGTTTAAAGGTCTTGCTCACATAGGCTACAGAGAGCGTGATCACACTGTCGTCCGGAACAGCTGGTTCTCTCATGCATGCTTCAGTGTTCCTTGCCTCGAAGCGAGCATAAAAGGCATGTAGTCTGTCTGGTAGGTTTGCGTCACTGGGAAGCTCGCGGCTGCGTTTCGCTTTGTAGTCTGTAATAGTTTGCAAGCCCTGCCACATCCAAAGAACGTCAGAGCCAGTGTAGTAGGATTCAATTTGAGTCCTTTATTGATGCTTTGCCTGTTTGATGGTTTGTCTGAGGGCATAGCTGGATTTTTTATGAGTGTCCAGATTAGTGTCCCGCTCTTTGAAAGCGGCAGCTCTAGTCGTTAGCTCGGTGTGGATGTTGCCTGTAATCCATGGCTTCTGGTTGGCATAGGTACGTATGGTCACTGTGGGGACTACGTCATTGATGCACTTATTGATGAAGCTGGTGAATGATGAAGCTCAATGCAATTGGATGAATCCCGGAACATTTTCCAGTCTGTGCTAGCAAAACAGTCCTGTAGCGTAGCATCCGTGTCATCTGCCCACTTTCTGTATTGAGTGAGTCACTGGTACTACCTGCTTTAGTTTTTGCTTGTAAGCAGGAATCAGGAGGATAGTATTATGGTGAGATTTGACAAATGGAGGACGAGGGAGAGCTTTGTATGCATCTCTGTGAGTGAACTAAAGGTGGTCTTTTTTCTCTGGATGCACATGCTGGTAGAAATGAGATAAAATGGATTTAAATTTGCCTGCATTAAAGTACCTGGCCACTAGGAGTGCCGCTTCTGGAAGAGCATTTTCTTGTTTGCTTCTGGCCTTATATAGCCCGTTGAGTGCGGTCTTAGTGCCACCATCGGTTTGTAGTGGTAAATAGACAGCAACGAAAAATACTCTCTTTCCAGATAATGTGGTCTACAGCTTATCATGAAATGCTCTACCTCAGGCGAGCATTAACTTGAGACTTAATATTAGACATCGCGCACCAGCTGTTATTCAATCAAATGTATTTATAAACCCTATTAACATCAGAAGATGTTGCAAAGCACTAGATAAGAACCCAGCCCAAAAAAAACAAACAGCAACCAATGCAGATGTAGAAGCACGGTGACTAGGAAAAACTCCCTGGAAAGAAAGGAACCTAGGAAGAAACCTAGAAAGCAACCAGTCTTTGAGCAGTGGCCAGTCCTCTTCTGGCTGTGCCGGGTGGAGATTATAACAGTACATGGCCAAGATGTTTAAATGTTCATAGATAACCAGCAGGGTCAAATAATAATAATCACAGTGGTTGTAGAGGGTGCAACTGGTCAACACCTCAGGAGTAAATGTAATTTGTCTTTTCATAGCCGATCATTCAGAGTTAGAGACAGCAGGTGTTGTAGAGAGAAAGAGTCAAAAACAGCAGGTACGGGAAAAGGTTAGCCCTTCCAGGGAACGTGTCAGGGTTCCATAACCGCAGGCAGAACAGTTTAAACTGGAGCAGTAGCATGACCAGGTGGACTGGGGACAGACAGCAAGGAGTCATCAGGCCAGGTAGTCAGTCCTGAGGCATGGTCCTAGGGCTCAGGTCCTCCGAGAGAAGAGAAAGATAAAGCGAGAAAGAGAGAGAGAATTAGAGGGAGCCTACTTAAATACACACAGGACACCAGATTAGACAGTATAAATACTCCAGATGTAACAGACTGTTCTTGACAAATAGACACACACCACCACCCCTTCTTTTACCGGACGAAGCTGTTCTGCCCTGCCAATGCACGGAAATCCCAGCCAACTGTATATTATCTGTGTTATCGTTCAGCCTCGATTCGGTGGAACAAGATATTACAGTTTTTTTAATCTAGTTGGTAGGATAGTCTCAAACAGAGATCATCCAGTTTATTCTCCAGTGATTGCACGTTGGCCAATAGCATGGAGGAGGAGATGTGAGGGTGCTTTGCAGGTGTCACTGTCAGTGATTTATTTTGAATTCAAGGCACACTTAACCAGCATGGCTACCACAGCATTCTGCAGCAATACTCCATCCCATCTGGTTTGCGCTTAGTGGGGCTATCATTTGTTTTTCAACAGGAAAATGACCCAACACACCTCCACACTGTGTAGTGGCTATTTGACCAAGAAGGAGAGTGATGGAGTGCTACATCAGAAGACTTGACCTCTGCAATCACCCGACTTCAACCCAATTGAGATGGTTTGGGATGAGTTGGACCGCAGAGTGAAGGAAAAGCAGTGCTCAGCGTATGTGGGAGCTCCTTCAAGACTGTTGAAAATGCATTCCAGGTGAAGCTGGTTGAGAGAATGCCAAGCGTGTGGAAAGCTGTCATCAAGGAAAAGTGTGGGTACTTTAAAGAATCTAAAATTCTATTTTGATTTGTTTAACACTTTTTTTGGTTACTACATTATTCTATATGTGTTATTTCATAGTGTTGATGTATTTCACTACTATTCTAAAAAAATGTCAAATGTAAAAAAAAAACCTTCAAACAAGTAGGTGTGTCCAAACATTTGACTGGGACTGTATGTTAAATAGACGTCTGTGCCCAGTGGGATGGGTCGTTCCACTAATTCTGTGCCTTTTTGAGGAGTGTATAGTAACTTCATAAAAAGTGTACTTAACTTAATAAAAATAACTTTTTCCTATCTCAAGAGGTTTAATTAAAAAAATACTCTAGTAAGTGCCAATTAAAGTAATGAGTTGACCGTAACAGGGTTGACGATTTCATCTTAAATCAGCCATAAATCCCCTTGTGACAGGGGGAATGGAAGCTTGTTGTGTGCAACAGGGAGTGGCAATTGAATTCGAGCGTCACAAAAATGAAATAGCTCAAATATTTCTAGCCTGTCTATCTATGCGTAACAGAGTTGATGTTTTAAGCTCGAACTGCTCGTTTTCTACCACAAAACATAAATTGACAAACAATGGGGAGAACCAGCTCACTTGCTTTTACACTATGATTTGACTATTAGATGTTCAATGTTTCTTTTTGACAAAATATTTAAAAAGGAATAGTTTCACCATATTAAAATGACAGTTCAGTTCACATAACATAACAGGGTTGTTCTTAAATGATGGACTAAGGCTTTAGAATTATTATTTTGGGATTACGTGTTCGAAATCTTCCTAAAAGTGACACCGGGTTGACCGAGGAACATGTCACAATGCTGTATTTCGGCAATTTAGTAAGCTTTTATTAATGTAAAAATATTATTGATTGAATTATCCATGTGGTCTATATTAAAGGGCACTTAATTTAATACAACAGGCTTTTGAAATTCAATATTGGTGCACATAAAAAATAAAAAAACAACAAAAGGGACACAAAGGTACTCTTTTCGTGGAACGACCCAGATACAGACTCACAGCAAGCATGCCCAGCCATTTATTATCTGTGTTTCCCTGGAATAGCTGACTCTGTATTGAAGGAGCTCTTTGATCTCCACATCTCTAATGTGTGCCTGGCTGCATACATTGTAACGGCGTTCTTCGTTTGTGGAAAGAGAGTCGGACCGAAATGCAGCGTAGTGGTTACTCATGACTTTAATAGAGGAAAGCGATACATGAAATAACTATAACAAAATACAAAACAACAAACGGAACGTGAAATCTAATTACAGCCTATCTGGTGAACACTACACAGAGACAGGAACAATCACCCACAAAATACAAAGCGAAACCAGGCTACCTAAATACGGTTCCCAATCAGAGACAACGAGAATCACCTGACTCTGATTGAGAACCGCCTCAGGCAGCCAAGCCTATACAACACCCCTAATCAGCCGCGATCCCACATACTACGAACCCCAATACGAACATACAATATAACATAAACCCATGTCACACCCTGGCCTGATCAAATAATAAAGAAAACACAAAATACTATGACCAAGGCGTGACATACATGCTATAATGTTATGTTATTGGGGATCGATGCAGTTCAGAGCTCTCTGTTAGGCACCCTCCCATAGTATGCAGATGTGATTATCATCGCTTAAAGCGTGTTCAGTGTTCAACCAGCCAATCATTATGAGTTAATTTAACGGCCGGTTACCTCCCAAATGGCACCCCATTCCTTATATA
Source organism: Oncorhynchus gorbuscha (assembly GCF_021184085.1). Classification (NCBI taxonomy): domain Eukaryota; kingdom Metazoa; phylum Chordata; class Actinopteri; order Salmoniformes; family Salmonidae; genus Oncorhynchus; species Oncorhynchus gorbuscha. Next base: position 34,821,856 of record NC_060183.1, on the reverse strand, counting down.
GTGCACTACTTTTGATGAGGGCCCATAGGGCTCTGGTCAAAAGTAGTGCACTACTATGTAGGCAATAGGATGGCATTTGGGGGGCGCACACCAGTCTCTCTCTGAAGCCCTAGCTGAGTTAGGCTGCATGCACACAGACCAAATCGGAAATATTAGCCAATAAACGATTGACAATTTTGCTTCAAAGTATTCAGACCCCTTGACTTTTTCCATATTTTGTTATGTTACAGACTTATTCTAAAATGGATTAAAATATGTTTTCCCCTCGTCAATCAATACACAATACCCCATAATGAAAAAGCAAATACAGGTTGGTAGAAATGTTTGTAAATGTATTTAAAAAATACATAAGTATTCAGAACCTTTGCTGTGAGAGACGAAATTGACCTCAAGTGCATCCTGTTTCCATTGTTCATCCTTGAGATGTTTCTACAACTTGATTAGAGTCTACCTGTGGTAAATTCAATTGATTGGACATGATTTGGAAAGGCATACACCTGTCTATATAAGTTCCAACATTTGTCAGTATATGTCAAAGCAAAAACCAAGCCATGAGAGGATTGTGTCGAGCCACAGGGGAAGGGTACCAAAAAATGTCTGCAGCATTGAAGGTCCCCAAGAACACAGTGGCCTCCATCATTCTTAAATAGAAGAAGTTTGGAACCACCAAGACTCTTCCTAGAGCTGGCCGCCCGGCCAAACTGTTCCAAAAAATGTCTGCAGCATTGAAGGTCCCCAAGAACACAGTGGCCTCCATCATTCTTAAATAGAAGAAGTTTGGAACCACCAAGACTCTTCCTAGAGCTGGCCGCCCGGCCAAACTGAGCATTCGGGGGAGAAGGGCCTTGGTCAGGAAGATGACCAAGAACCCGATGGTCACTTTGACAGAGTTCCAAAGATCCACTGTGGAGATGGGTGAACCTTCCAGAAGGACAACCATCTCTGCAGCACTCCACCACTCAGGCCCTTATGATATAGTGGCCAGATGGAAGCCACTCCTCAGTAAAAGACACATGACAGCCCGTTTGGAATTTGCCAAAAGGCACCTAGACTCTCGGACCATGAGGATCAAGATTCTCTGGTCTGATGAAACCAAGATGAAACTCTTTGGCCTGAATGCCACCATTCCAGGTATCTGGAGGATACCTGGAACCATCCCTGTGAGGATGTTTTTCAGCGGCAGGGACTGGGAGACTAGAGAGGATCGAGAGAAAGCAAAGTACAGAGAGATCCTTGAAGAAAACCTGCTCCAGAGCGTTCAAGACCTTAGACTGGGTTTCACCTCAGGACAATGACCCTAAGCACATTGCCACTCCTGCGTTGTCTTGGCTTCGGGACAAGTCTCTGAATGTCCTTGAATGGCCCAGCCAGAGCACGGACTTGAACCAAATCGAACATCTCTAGAGATCTGAAAATAGCTGTGCAGCAACCTGACACAGCTTGAGAGGATCTGCAGACAAGAATGGCAGAAACTCCCTAAATACAGGTGTGCCAAGATTGTAGCGTCATACCCAAATAGACTCAAGGCTGTAACCGCTGCCAAATGTGCTTCAACAAATTACTCAGTAAAGGGTCTGAATACTTATGTAAATGTGATATTTCAGTTTTTTGTTGTTGCTTTGTCATCATTGGGTATTGTGTGTAGATTGATGAAAAAAACAACAATTTAATCCATTTTAGAACAAGGCTGTAACGTAACAAAATATGGAAAAGGTGAAGGGGTCTGAATATCTTCTGAATGCACCGTGTGTGTTCTAGTCAAAGTCAAAGACACTGGAGGTAATATATTGAGCCAGAGACATATATTTTGTAGATGGTTCTGTCCACAGCCAACTCGTATGCTTTCAAGCTGTTCACCACACTGCTGGCCTATGGAGAAGTTTCCCTGGTAGAATAGCCAGGGATGTCCTCTTGTCTACCTTCCCGTCCTTAAACCTTCCCGCCCTGCACTACTCTTCCTCTGGTCCAAAGCACCACCCTTCCTCTGGGAAGGGCCAGCAAGCTCGCCCTACTTAACTGTTGCACTGCAGCAGAATCTGTCCGACACAGTCGGTGCTGAATTGGAAGGCATTGCACAGCACCGCAGCAGTAACCCAATCCCCTGGCTTCTCCAAAGTTTGACCATAGGACATAGCTGCCTGCTCACACTCAGCAGCATGAAGACCCTTTCACCTCTACATGTTTTCCTCTGCATGTGTGTGAGTGCATTTGGCTTGTGTGTGACTGTTGGTGTGTGTGTCTGTGTGTGACTCCATGCAAGAGGCTGCATTATTGATGAGAAGAGGAAGGAAGGATTGAAAGCAGTGCCGGGACTGTGTGTGTGCGTGTGCGAGTGTGTGCGTGTGTGTGTGAGTGTATAGAAGAGATGGGGGAGAGGAGTTCGGTGCAGCAGCACAAGCATCCTCCCTACGATGGTGGGCTTTGCAACTATTCCCAGAAAATCATCTCCTGCTTCGGACTGGACGGTAACAGAGAGGGGTGGTTGTCCTGTACAGTGTGGAGGAGGGTTGGAAGGAACAGACCAATGACTGAGTATATATGACATTAATTTCTCTCAATGATCCGGATGTCTAGGATGACATAGGAATGTTGTCTTTTGTGTCTAGTCATGGTGTGTTTGTGAGAGTGTGTCTTGGTGTGTATTTGTTTGTGAGTATCGATGCGTGCCGGGCTGACTGGGTGTGTAGCTAGCTGCACCCACAGATAGACGGTAGAATAGGGTAGCAGGGACGAGCAGGGCCGTGCCCCACTGCAGCATAACTAACCAGCATGTCCTCTAACAGAGCTAGCATAGATCACCAGCCTGTGTGTGTGTGTGTGTGTGTGTGTGTGTGTGCGTGCGTGCGTGCGTGCGTCCTCTGCCTTATTCTTTATCATGCCATATCCTTTTATCTACATTTTATTGGTATCTTTACTGTACATTGGATGTGTGAGAAATTGATGTAGGATAGATTTATGGGTGAGAAATAGACCAATAAATAAAACATTGTCAGTATTAAAATGCTCAATAAGCAGTAATAAGCCCTAGTTATCTGCAGTAATAAGCCCTAGTTCTCCTCTAGAGTCTGTTCCTGCTCTGTCTTCATCCTCGCTTGTATCATGATTTTCAAAAGCTTTCAAGTCGGTAGTGTAAGGTAGATGTTTGCAGTGTTTACTGTATCTGTGTTGTGACAGTGTTACTATAAGAGAGCATTAATAAAATGTTATATTGGTTTAAATAGAAGTGGTGTGTGTGTGTGTGTGTGTGTGACCTTAAGTGACTGTGTTCAGTTTGTGCAGGTAGCAGTAGCGCGTCAGTAAATGTGTTCAATTGAAAATGGTTCACCTTACTCACCAAAAAGCGTATAGTTCATCTTTACATTTTAGTCATTGAGCAGATGCTCTTATCCAGAGCGACTTACAGGAGCAATTAGTGTTAAGTGCCTTGCTCAAGGACACATCAACAGATTTTCACCGAGTTGGCTCGGGGATTCAAACCAGAAACCTTTCGCTTACTGGCCCAATGCTCTTAACCACTAGACTACCTGCCCTATTCAATCATTTAAAATCGACATTCCCTATAAGTGTGTCTCTGTATGTTCTGCTCAATTCATACTGGTAGGAAAATGGTTAAATTTCTTTGCCTGTTCATCTCGCATATTACCTCTCACCAGGAGAGCCTGATGATTTTCTAAATGTGGCTTGGGAAGGAAAATCCAGTCCTTAATGAAGTAGATGGAAGGTATCATCTTTAGTTCATGAAGTCTCACGCAAATCCAAAGATGGATGAAAGAAGGGGGCTTGTAGAGGGACATCTGCTATATCTGGATGTTTTTCCTTCTATTATAAATCATTTTTTGGGAATCTTAGTGATAATACATTTTTCCCAAACATTAAATGGTTTCAAGATTACAAGACCAATCCAAGACCCTCTACATAGTTTATATCCCCCTAATCTCGAGGCTGTGTGTGTGTGTTTATGGTTTTAATGAAGTAGAGGCAACAAATGTGACCTGCAAAGTAACAGAATATAAGTAATGCTGTTAATAAGGCTTAATTTGTAATCAAGTTGTTGTAACCAATGTAATTGTGACTTGAATCAAAGTGGTCCTGTGCCTCAGTTGGTAAAAGCATGACTAGCAACACCAAGGTTGCACGTTCAATTCTCTCAGGGATCACAGACATAGTGGTGTAAAGTACTTTACTAAAAATACTTTAAAATGCTACTTAAGGTTTTTTGGCGGGGTATCTGTACTTTACTATTTATATTTTTGATAACTTTTACTTCACTACATTCCTAAAGAAAGTAATGTACTTTTTACTCCATTCATTTTCCCTGAGTACCAAAGTACTCGTTACATTTTGAATGCTTAGCCGGACTGGAAAATTCACAGACTGCCGCTGATCTGGCGGACTTACTAAACACACATTCTACGTTTGTAAATGATGTCTGAGTGTCGGGAGTGTTCCCCTGGCTATCTGTAAATTGTGTCTGAGCGTTGGAGTGTTCCCGTGGCTAAAAAACAAGAAAATGGTGCTGTCTGGTTTACTTTTTGTAAGGAATTTGAAATAATTTATACTTTGGCTTTTGATACTTAAGTATATTTGATCAATTACATTTACTTTTGATACTTAAGTATATTTAAAACCTTACACTTTTACTCAAGTAGTATTTTCCTGGGTGACTAACTTTTACATGAGCCATTTTTTATTAAGGAATCTTTACTTTTACTCAAGTATGACATTGGATACTTTGTCCACCACTGCATACATAAGGAAAATGTATGCACACAGTGTTTAGATCAAAGCTCCTGCTAAATTGAACATTTAGAGCATAGTGTAACCTGGCTACTTTACATCTCATATAACCACTCAGCATGTAGGAAGATAAGGTCCAATGGTATAGGACTTTGCTTTTACTAGAAATAATGCACATTATAAATAAACAATTAACTTGAATCACGTTTTTTATTTTATTTAACCTTTTAAACTAGGCAAGTCAGTTAAGAACAAATTCTTATTTACAATGGTGGCCTACCCCAGCCCATCCTGGACGATGCTGGGTCAATTGTGCGCCACCCTATGTGACTGAACAAGTGAACCTTTTATAATTTCCTTTATTTATTTGTGCGCGCGCATGTTTATGCATCTATTATACAGTTGAAGTCGGAAGTTTACATAAACATAGGGTGGAGTCATTAAAACTCGTTTTTCAACCACTCCACAAATTTCTTGTTAAAAAACTATAGTTTCCTGGACAATACGCTGACAAAAGTGGAAAACCATGCAATACTAAAGGTGGACTGTTGGACTGTTCATTTGAAAATCCTGAATGCCTATGGGGTGTAGCCTCAGGGGGAGGATGGGGTTGTCGTACCTATCAAGAATGACATCAGTTGTTATAGAATGTAATAGATGTTGAACTTCCTAACATACAGTTGAAGTCGGAAGTTTACATACACATAGGTTGGAGTCATTAAAATTAGTTTTTCAACCAATCCACAAATTTATTGTTAACAAACTATAGTTTTGACAAGTCGGTTATGACATCTACTTTGTGCATGACACAAGTAATATTTCCAACAATCGTTTACAGACAGATTATTTCACTTATAATTCACTGTATCACAATTCCAGTGGGTCAGAAGTTTACATACACTAAGTTGACTGTGCCTTTAAACAGCTTGGAAAATTCCAGAAAACTATGTCATGGCTTTAGAAGTGTAATGCCCGGGGTGTAGTGGAGGAAGGAGTCAGACGCAGGAGACAGAGAGTTCAGAGTAGCGCTACATCTTTATTCACCAACCAGGTGAAAACAGACGCCACTCAAAACAAATGCCCCAAAACACAGGCGAGTACACATAAAACAATCCCGCACACCCAGCAGGTGGGCCGGCTGGCTAATAAAGCCCAACTAATAAACCGAATTAACAACAGGTGTAACTAATAAACAGACAAGGAGGGGGAGGAAAAGATCAGTGGCAGCTAGTAGGCCGGTGACGACGCCCACCGAGCACCACCCGAACGGGAAGGAGAGCCACCTCCGGTAGGAGTCGTGACAAGAAGCTTCTGATAGGCTAATTGACATCATTGGAGGTGTACCTGTGGATGTATCTCAAGGCCTACCTTCAAACTCAGTGCCTCATTGCTTGACATCATGGGAAAATCAGACAAGACCTCAGAAAAATAATGGTCTGGTTCATCCTTGGGAGAAATTTCAAAACGTCTGAAGGTACCACGTTCATCTGTACAGACAATAAACACCATGGGACCACACAGCCATCATACCGCTCAGTAAGGAGACTGGTTCTGTCTCCTAGAGATTAACGTACTTTGGTGCGAAAAGTGCAAATCAATCCCAGAACAACAGCAAAGGACCTTGTGAAGATGCTGGAGGAAACAGGTACAAAAGTATCTATATCCACAGCAAAACAAGTCCTATATAACCTGAAAGGCCGCCCAGCAAGGAAGAATGGGGACACATGTGGACAAATATCGTAATTTTTGGAGAAATGTCCTCTAGTCTGATTAAATAAAAAATCAGACTAGAATGAAATAAAAATAGAACTGCTTGGCCCTAATGACCATCGTTATGTTTGGAGGAAAAAGGGGGAGCTTGCAAGCCGAAGAACACCATCCCAACCGTGAAGCACGGGGATGGCAGCATCATGTTGAAGGGGGTGCTTTGCTGCAGGAGGGACTGGTGCACTTCACAAAATAGATGGGAGCATGAGGAAGGACAATTATGTCGATATATTGAAGCAACATCTCAAGACATCAGTCAGGAAGTTAAATCTTGGTCACAAATGGGTCTTCCAAATGGACAATGTCCCCAAGCATACTTCCACAGTTGTGGCAAAATGGCTTAAGGACAACAAATTCAAGGTATTGGAGTGGCAATCACAAAGCCCTGACCTAGAAAATATGTGGGCAGAACTGAAAAAGCATGTGCAAGCAAGGAGGCCTACAAACCTCACTCAGTTACACCAGCTCTGTCAGGAGGAATAGGCCAAAATTCGCCCAATTTATTGTGGGAAGCTTGTGGAAGGCTACCTGAAACGTTTGTCCCAAGTTAAACAATTTAAAGGCAATGCCAATCAACTACTAATTGTCTGTATGTAAACTTCTGACCCACTGGGAATGTGATGAAAGAAATAAAAGCTGAAAGAAATTATTTTTTTCTCTACTGACATTTCACATTCTTAAAATAAAGTGGTGATCCCAACTGACCTAAGACCGGGAATTTTTAGGATTAAATGTCATGAATTGTGAAGAACTGAGTTTAATTGTATTTGGCCATGGTGTATGTAAACTTCCGACTTCAACTGTATTTCTGTGATCCTATTCTGAGAGTTTACTAAACAGACAATTATTTATTTAATGGTATTTAATAGACAAGACAGGACAGAGGGTTTAGTTCTATTCTAAAATTGTAAACCTCACAATTCCACAACCTTAATTGGACAGATTTGATCGTGAACAACAGACTTATCCATGAATGGTTGTGGAGCAAATCGGAAACTGCAGTGTAATGGAAAATCTAATATCAGAACAAAAGCATGATGCCGTTATTAATATTCTTAATGCGACCTGTCCCAGTAAATTATTGTGACCAGTGGCATGGCTCTTTTTTAACATCACTGTCCCAGAGCACCCATCAGGTGCAAGAGCCAATGAGTGTGGCAGTGACACACCGTAAAGGAAAACTGTAATTTATACGGTGCATTTATGTATTATCAACAGTAAATACTGTGAAACGTTTTACTGGAGCATACTGTAAATTGTGGTGAAACAATTGCTGTATTTTGAATGGTGCTGTAATTCCACTCCACAAAATACAGTATGTTACAGTACCATCTTTTTTTTGGAGCACTAGTGCATGGTACCGTTGTTTTTCTCTCATTAACATTTTGAGGTGTGACTTGTAAGAGGCTTTGTTTGTCACACCCGTTTGTGAGAGTCCTATATCAATTTGCCTCCTATGTGATAATAGTGCCCTATCAATATAAGCAAACCTTAAACCTTTAATGGTTGAGAATTTTGCCATGTCCTTTTGGTTTGTTTGGCCCTGTAGTCGCTGCCAATTTCAAAGCCTTTTTAAGGCCTTTAGAAGTGCAAGTGATTGATATGCGGTCATCTATCAATCAATCAAATGTATTTATAAAGCCCTTTTTACATCAGCAGATGTCACAAAGTGCTATACAGAAACCCAGCCTAAAACCCCAAACAGCAAGCAATGCAGATGTAGAAGCACGGAGGACAGGAAAAACTCCCTAGAAAGGCAGGAACCTAGGAAGAAACCTAGAGGAACCAGGTTCTGAGGGGTGTCCAGTCCTCTTCTGGCTCTGCAGGGTGGAGATTATAAGAGTAAATGGCCATTTAGGGCCAGATTGTTCTTAAAGATGTTCAAATGTTCATAGATGACCAGCAGGGTCAAATAATAATCAGTGGTTGTAGAGGGTGCAATTGGTCAGTATCTCATGAGTATATTGGTGTGGTAGAGGGAGAGCGTCTTAAACAGCAGGTCCGGGACAAGGTCAGGGTTCCCTTGCCACAGGCAGAACACTTGGAACTGGAGCAGCATCATGACCAGGTGGACTGGGGACAGCCAGGAGTCATCAGGCCAGGTAGTCTTGAGGCTTAATCCTAGGGCTCTGGTCCTCTGAGAGGGGAGGGAGAGAGCAAGAATTAGGGGGATTACACTTAAATTCACACAGGACACCAGATAAGGCAGGAAAATTACACCAGATATAACAGACTGACTCTAGCCCCGTGCCACAGACTATTGCAGTATAGATGCTGGAGACTGAGACGGGTGGGTCGGGGGACACTGTGGCCCCATCCGACGATACCCACAGACAGGGACAACCAGGCAGGATATAACTCCACCCACTTTGCCAAAAACAGCCCCCATACCACTAGATGAATATCAACAGACCACCAACTTACTACCCTGAGACTAGGCTGAGTATAGCCCCCGAAGATCTTCTCCACCGCACAAGCCGGAGGGGGTGCAAAACAGGACAGGAAGATCATGTCTGTGACTCAACCTACCCAAGTGACCCCTCCTAGGTAGGGCATGGGAAGAGCACTAGTAAGCCAGTGACTCAGCCCCAGCAATAGGGTCAGAGGAAGAGAAGCCCAGTGGAGAAAGGCGATCCGGCCAGGCATAGACAACAAGGGCATTTTGTCAATACAGTGCCTTGTCATTCACCTTCGCACCCCTGGGCCAGACCACGCAATCATAGGATCTACTGTGGGTAGTGGGTTCGATCCCCGGGACCACCCATACGTAGAATGTATGCACACATGACTGTAAGTCGCTTTGGATAAAAGCGTCTGCTAAATGGCATATATTATTATTATTATTACTGAAGAGATGAGTTTTCAATAAAGTCTTAAAGGTTGAGACTGAGTGTGCGTCAATCATATGGATAGACAGACCATTCCATAAAAATGGAGCTCTATAGAAGAAAGCCCTGCTTCCAGCTGTTTTCTTAGAAATTCTAACGACAATAAGGAGGCCTGCATCTTATGACCGTAGTGTACATGTAGGTATGTACAGCAGGACCAAATCGGAGCGATAGGTAGGAGCAAGCCCATGTAATGCTTTGTAGGTTAGCAGTAAAACCTTGAAATCAGCCCTAGCCATAACAGGAAGCCAATGTAGAGCAGCTAGCACTTGAGTAATATGATAAAATTTTGGGGTTCTAATCAGGATTCTAGCTGCCGTGTTTAGAACTAACTTATTTAGTGCTTTATTCGGGTAGCTGGAGAGTAGAGCATTGCATTAGTCTAATCTAGAAGTGACAAAAGCATGGATTAGCTTTTCTGCATCATTTTTGGACAAAAGGTTTCTGATTTTTGCTTTGTTACGAAGATGGAAAAAAGCTTGAAATATTCCTGATATTTTTGTCAAAAGAGAGATCAGGGTCCAGAGTAACTCAGAGGTCCTTCAGTTTTATTTGAGATGACTGTACGACCATCAAGATTAATTGTCAGATCCAACAGCAGATCTCTTTGTTTCTTGGGACCTAAAACTAGCCTCTGTGTTTTGTCAGAGTATAAAAGTAAAACGTTTGCCGCCATCCACTTCCTAATGTCTGAAACACAGGCTTCCAGTGTAGGCAATTTTGGGGCTTCACCATGTTTCATCGAAATGTAAAGCTGTGTGTCATCCACATAGCAGTGAAAGTTGACATTGTTTTTCCAAATGACATCACCAAGAGATAGAATATATAGTGAAAACAATAGTGGTTTTAAATGGAACAAGGGCCTCCCGAGTCACGCAGTGGTCTCAGGCACTGCATCACAGTGCTAGCTGTGCCACTAGAGATTCTGGGTTCTAGTCCGGGCTCTGTCACAGCTGGCCGCGACTGGAAGAGCCATGGGACGGCACACAATTGGCCCAGCGTCGTACGGGTTAGGGGAGGGTTTGGCCGGCAGGGATGTCCTTTTCCCATCGTGCACGAATGACTCCTGTGGCGGACTGGGCGCAGTGTATGCTGACTCAGTCGCCAGGTGTATGGTGTTTCCTCCGACACATTGGTCGCCGTTGGCTTTCGGGTTTTAGTGGGCATTGTGTCAAGAAGCAGTGCTGCTTGGTTGGGTTGTGTTTCAGAGGACGCACGGCTCTCGACTTTTGCCTCTCGAGTCTGAATGGGAGTTGCAGCGATGAGACAAGACTGTAACTACCAACCCGATACCACGAAATTGGGGAGAAAAGGGGCAGGCGGGACAGAACCGTGAGTAACACCGGAACTTACAATTGATTTGTCAGAGGACAAACCATCCACAGAGACGAGCTGATATCTTTGACAGATAATATCTAAACCAGGCAAGAACTTGTCAGTGCAAACCAATTAGGGTTTCTAATCTCTCCAAAATAATTTGGTGTGCAGCACCAAGGTCTAGGAGCACGAGGACAGATACAGAACCTTGGTCTGATGCCATTTTATTCTTTTTTAAATATTTGTTTTAATATATATTTTTGTTACATGTTCCAGGTCAAGGTTTGACTTTTTCAAGAGCCTTTATTACTGCCACTTCTAGTCAATTTGGTACCCATCCGGTGGATAGGGAGCCATTTATTATGTTCAACATGGGAGGGCCAAGCATAGAAAGTAGCTCTTTCAGTAGTTTAGTTGGAATAGAGTCCAGTAAGCAGCTTGATGGTTTAGAGGCCATGACTTTTTTCATGAATGCGTCAAGAGATACAGGATTAACTTCTTATGGGCAGGTGGGAGGGTAGCGTCCAACATCCGGTGAAATTACAGAACGTGAAATTCATCGACAGTATTATAAATATTTAATGTTCATAAAATCACAATATATCAAAATAATAAATAAAGCTTAACTTCTTGATAATCCAGCCGCTGTGTCAGATTTCAACAAGGCTTTACGGCGAGAGCAAACCATGTGATTATCTGAGGACTGCGCCCCGCATACGAACACATGAAAACCATATTTCAACCAGGCAGGTGTGACATGAAAGTCAGAAATAGCGATAAAAAAATGACTTAACTTTGATCTTCTTCTGTTGGCACTCCAAAAGCTCCCAGTAACATCACAAATGGTCCTTTTGTCGATAATGTCCTTGTTTATATCCATAAAAACTCAGTTTAGCTGGCACGCTTCAGTCAATAATCCACCCAGTTTCCCTCCATCAAAATGCATACACAATGAATCCCAAACGTTACTAATAAACTTTTCCAAACAAGTCAAACAACATTTATAATTAACCTCTTGCTCCTACCTGACACGCAGGCGTCCCATATAGACATCTGGAAATGCAAATGCGCTACGCTAAATGCTAATAGTACTAGTTAAAACTCAAACGTTCATTAAAATATACATGCAGGGTATTGAATTAAAGCTACACTCGTTGTGAATCCAGGCAACAAGTCAGATTTTTAAAATGCTTTTCGGCGAAAGCATGAGAAGCTATTATCTGATAGCATGTAACACCCCAAAAGACCCGCAGGGGACATAAACAAAATAATTAGCATAGTCGTCGCTACACAAACCGCACAAATAAAATATAAAACATTCATTACCTTTGACCATCTTCTTTGTTGGCACTCCTAGATGTCCCATAATCACTATTGGGTCTTTTTTTCGATTAAATCGGTCCATATATAGCCTAGATATCGATCTATGAAGACTGTGTGATAAACAGAAAAAAATAGCGTCTTATAACGTAACGTCATTTTTAAAAATAAAAAAAAGTAGACGATAAACTTTCACAAAACACTTCGAAATACTTTTGTAATGCAACTTTAGTTATTAGTAAACGTTAATAAGCGATCAAATTAATCACGAGACAAAGTGTATTCTATAAGGGTACGTCTGGAAATAATGTCCGGGTAAATCTCAACCAAAATATCCGGTCGGAGACCTGAAGAAAAAGCCTGTCTCTTGTTCGTTTGACCAAGAAACAAAGACTAGGCAAATGACAAGACTGTTGACATCGTGTGGAAGCTGTAGGTACTGCAACCTCGGCCGCATTTATTGTGGTTCACCTTTATCAATCGGTTGAAGTCGCGCATGGATATATTTTTCAATTTTCAGTGATCAGATTTTCCTGCACTTTTCGATGAAACGCACGTTCTGTTATAGTCACAGCCGTGATTTAACCAGTTTTATAAACATCTGAGTGTTTTCTATCCACACATACTAATCATATGCATATACTATATTCCTGGCCTGAGTAGCAGGGCGCTGAAATATTGCGCGATTTTTAACAGAATGTTCGAAAAAGTAGGGGGGTAGGAGTAACAGGTTAAGCCTTAGGTACACTAATACGTTATTGTCTTTACCAGAGAAAAATGCCAAAGAATGCTTTCTCTTCCACACGCTTGGAAACACTACAGCCCAACTCGAAAAACTACAATTGTTTGTTGACATCTAGTGGAAGCCCTAGGAACTGCAATCTGGGAGGACTTGGCCTTATAATAAAAGTGGTAGCCATTGAGAATTGTGGTAGCCTGATTTTTGTGGGGGTGGGGGGGGGGGTTTGTCCTCGGGGTTTCGCCTGCCATATCAGTTTTGTTATACTCACAGACAGTTTTAGAAACTTTAGAGTGATCCCTATCCAAATCTACCAATCATATGCATATCCTAGCTTTTGGGCCTGAGTAACAGGTAGTTTACTTTGGGCACGCTTTTCATCCGGACATCAAAATACTGCCCCCTCCCTAAGAGAGGTTAAAACACTTGAGTGTCTCCATTGATCTTAGGTCCTGGCAGTTCTGTGCAGAACAACTGAGCTTTGGAGAAATACACAGATTCAAAGTGGAGTCCTTAATTTGCTTTCTAATGATCATGATCTTTTCATCAGAGAAGTTCATGAATTTATCACTGCTGAAGTGAAAGCTGTCCCCTCTTGTTGAATGCTGCTTTTTAGTTATCTTTGCGACAGTATCAAAAATAAAACTTGGAATGATCTTCAATTAGGTTTGAAAAATTGGATGATTGAGCAGCAGATGCTCTCTGCCTGCTTGTTTGCTGTCTTGACCTCGACCCTGAAGCCTGAAGTGAACACCTTTGGTACAGGTTCCATTTTTGAAGAGTTACCTCTGCTCTGGAGGTCTGGAATGTACACTTGAAGGAGATCTACATGATGCGATTCTTTTGGAAATGTACATCACTGTCTTTGGATCTTTACATGACACAGGATGGTAGAAGTCTGACATGTTCATAGCTCCGAGATATTTTTTAGGCCTGTCCCTATGTTTTTGTCAAAGTCTTCTACAGTGGAGGTTTGAAGTGTCCTTGTAGAGCTTAGAGCCATCCTAGGATTCTGTCTGAATTGTACTTAATGTTGCACCCTGCTTTGTGGGAAGGCTGAGGGGAAGCCGGGCAACATGCCTACCCTCAACAGCCTGTGGTCCGCCCCACAAGCATCAAACGTAGAAACTCATTCAAGCGCATGTCCATAATCGAGGACAGGCACGTGGCTAAGGTGGTCTACCTCATCCCTAAAGTGTACATTTGGCAGCTGCCGTACCTCAACCCTAACTATTATCTGAATGAGAGACTTGTCAATTTGGCACCAGATAGGGCTATGGTATGGGGTAAGAGGTGCCGGCAGTGGGAATCTATCTTGTCTGTCTGTCCCAAAGTCAACTAGGTAAAAAAATCTGTCGATGCGCCCTTGAGCAAGGCACTTAACCCTAATTGTAACTGTAAGTCGTTCTGGATAAGAGCGTCTGCTAAATGATTCAAATGTAAATATCTGTCTACTGGCCTGTGTGTGTGCGTGCAAATCCACGTTTGTGGTGTGTCACGCAATTATATCTTATTGACTCCAACAAAGTGTTATTGCAGAGAAGTCAAAAATGAATTGCTGCCCTCTCGAAACGTATGTAATATCAAAATTATGCAGGCAAAGGGGCCTCAGTTTGCCATGCAAGGAACCGAGATGGTGCTTTACATCAGGATTACAGTGAGCATGAGGACTAGCCAGATATTATTCATCCACTGACTCCATGCCAGGCTGTGAGATATGGTCTGCATCCCAAATGGCACCCTATTCCCTATATAATACACTACTTCTGAACAGGACCCATAGGGCCTTGATGTTTGAGCATTGAAGTTCCAAAAAACATTCCCCTGTGTTCTCTGGATTTTAGGTTGATCAGTTGAAAGGGATTGTTTGTTGGTCTATCGTTGGTAGTGTACAGTGTTTTCTTTAAGTAGGCATGCACATCTAGCCACCGCGGGGAGAACTACTGTATTTTATGTTAGTTGTAAACTGGTTGTTTGAAGACGTTTAGTCAACATATTAGACAGGTTATCTAACCATTAAACAACCCAAATATCACGTCTTGACATTCTAAGAACTCTTTACCTGGTTTTAACAGAGACCAGTTGATTAATATGGTTAGGATGTCTTCTCAACCTGAAAAGCAGTTTACATCAAGAAAAGGATGACTACATGGGGGGCATAAGACTAGAATAACTCTGTTCCAAATGGCAGGCTATTCCCTATTTTAGTGCATTACTTATGACCAGGGCCAATTGGTACTGTATGTAGTGCAGTAAATAGGGAAAATTATGCCATTAAGATGCACTTCAGATTGAAAGTATGCATGATAACTTACTCACTCTTATCACATGCTATAATGCCCAGACTGCTTTTTCTAATGGCTGACAATCTCTGTTTTGTAATGCCTGATCATTTTAGAACCCCCCGCCCCCCTCTTGACGGTGGAGAGAATAAAATGAAGGTGTAAAGTAAATTTCCTGCACTTCTACACATTTTGCCATGGGGAGTAGAGACTGTGAGTCACATGGCTGTGGCTTGCTATATAAAGCAGACATCAAGGCATTCAGTTTCTGTTTGATTGAACATTTTACTTGGCTAGTCAGTTAAGAACAAATTCTTATTTACAATGACAGCCTACCCCAGCCAAACCCAGACAATGCTGGGCCAATTGTGCGCTGCCCTATGGGACTCCCAATCACAGCCGGGTGTGATGCAGCCTGGATTTAACCAGGGACTGCAGTGATGCCTCTTGCACTAAGATGCAGTGCCTTAGACCACTGTGCCACTCGGGAGCCCCAAATGACCTAAGCCACTTTGAATGTGGTATGATCGTCAGTGCCAGGTGCGCAGGATCTCAGAAACGGCCACACTCTTGGGCTTTTCACGCACTACAGTTTCTAGGGTTTACCAATAATGGGGCGACAAACAAAAAACATCCATTCAGCTGTAGTCCTGTGGGTGAAAACAGCTTGTTTATGAGAGGTCAAAGGAGAATGGCAAGAATTGTGCAAGCTAACAGGCGGGCTACAAATAGACAAATAACGGTTCAGTACAACAGTGGTGTGCAGAACGGCATCTCTTAATGCACAACTCGTCAAGCCGTGTCATGGATGGGTTATTGCAGCAGATGACCACATCTGGTTCCACTCCTATCAGCTAAAAACAAGATGAAGTGGCTCCAGTGGGCACGTGATCACCAACACTAGACAATTGAGGAGTTGAAAAACATTGCCTGGAACATGACAATGAGTTCAGTTTACTTGAGTGGCCTGCGCAGTCGCTAGACCTCAACCCAATAGAGCATCTTTCGGATGAGATGGAACGGGCTGTTTGCAGCATGAATGTACTTCCGTTCAATCTGCAGCAACTGTGCGATGCCATCACCTCAGAATAGACCAACATCCCCCTTGTAGAATGCCCCAAATAATTCAATCTGTTCTGGAGGCAAAGGGGGATCCGACCCAGTACTAGATGGGTGTAACTAATAAACTGGCTGGTGAGTATATTTTTCCACACTATGAGGCTGGAATAATACTATGAAATTATGAGCATGATGAGAATGCCCTTTTATTGTAAGAGCTGTTTGAAAAGGCCGCCTGAAATGTCTGCCTATTTTGGTGGGATGGAGTTTTGGCCTTCCATTGTGACAGACATCATGAGGTAAATTAGTTAATAGATCATTATGAAAGAGTTACAAACCTCTCTGCCAATAACAGCACATTTCTTTCCATCCAGACCACTCCCAGACAGCAAAAATCTTGCTTGAGAAATTGCTCTTTGAAAACAATCACAATAAGGTACTTAATTGTTACCCATAAATTATTTGATATTGAGTTTAAAAAAACAGCTGCATTGGACCATTTAAAGCATGTTTTCTGCAATTCTACACATTTTGCCATGGGTCGGAGAGAAAACAGCAATGGTCCTGTCGCAAGCTCTGGACCATTACATTGGATATTTGCAGCTTGCTAGCTGCTACCGAGTGGCTATTGTGGCTAACACCCTTGTCCAGAGCATGCACCAGTTAGCCTCGAGCTAGGTCCATCTCCTGGCTAGCAAACAAAGTACACCAACTACAATACCTCTCTTGCCAATTGGCCTGGACCCTTGGTCGACATGAAGCCCCGCCAATCCATCACGACTGGTCTGTTGATCTGCTGATGTAATTCGGCCGGTGTGCTCTCAACCGGCCTCTAGCTTCCTGAACGCCGTGTCTCCCGCTCACCTAACATAGTAACCAACTACCGAACAGCTACCTGTTTCATCTATTGCTGCTCATTGAACTCTATGATCACTCGGCTACACAGCTGATGCCTGCTGGACTGTTCATTAACACAGTACTTTTTTTTTATCTGTCGAAGCCAGCCTCGAACTAAGGCCCTCCCTGTGTGTAGCTAACTGACCCTCTCTGCCCATTTATCGCCATATACACGTTGTTGTTGTCTTAGCTGTTTACCTGTCGTTGTCTCACCCGCTGTTGTCTTAGCTCTCCCAATCAACACCTGTGATTGCTTTTATGCCTCTCTCTAACGTCAATATACCTTGTGTACGGTTGTTTAGGGCAGCTCTCATTGTTTTGTTTTACTGCAGAGTCACGAGTCCTGCTCAACATGCCTCAGATTGCCCCCTTGTCCCACCCCCCCACACATGCGGAGACCGCACCTAGCTTAACTGGCGCCTGCAGAGATGCAAACTCTCATTGTCACTCAATGCCTAAGTTTACCCCCACTGTATTCACACCCTACCATACCCTTGTCTGTACACTACACCCTGAATCTATCCTAGCACGCCCAGAAAGCTGCTCCTTTTATTCTCTGTCCCCAACGCACTAGACGACCAGTCTTGATAGCCTTTAGCCGTACCCTCATCCTACTCCTCCCCTGTTCCTCTGGTGATGTAGAAGTTAACCCAGGCCCTGTGTGTCCCCAGGCGCTTGCTTTATTCACTGCTTTAGGACACTCCGCCAACCCTGATGTCCTAGCCGTGTCTGAATCCTGGCTTAGGAAGGCCACCAAAAATTCAGATATTCCATCCCCAATTACAACATTTCCCATCAGGACAGAACTGCTAAAGGGGTGGAATTGCAATCTACTGTAGAGAGAGCCTGCAGAGTTCTGTACTACTATCCTGGTCTATGCCCAAACAGTTTGAGCTTCTACTTTTAAAGATCCATCTCTCTTGAAATAGGTCCCTCACTGTTGCCGCTTGTTATAGACCCCCCTCAGCTCCCAGCTGTGCCCTGGACACTAAAAGGGAATTGATTGCCCCCATCTGTACGTACTGCTAGGTAATCTAAATTGGGTTATGCTTAACACCCCGGCCATCCTACAATCTAAGATAGACGCCCTCAATTATTATTTCAATTATCAAAGAACCTACCAGGTACAACCACAAATCCGTAAACATGGGCACCCTCATAGATATTATCCTTACCAACTTGCCCTCTAAATAAACCTCTGCTGTTTTCAACCAGGATCTCAGCGATCACTGCCTCATTGCATGCGTCTGTTATGAGTCCACAGTCAAACGACCACCACTCATCACTGTCAAACACTCCCTAAAACACTTCTGTGAGCAGGCCTTCCCTAATTGACCTGGCCCGGGTATCCTGGAAGGATATTGACCTCATCCCGTCAGTGGAGAATGCCTGGTTATTCTTTGAGAGTGCTTTCCTCACCATCTTAAATAAGCATGCCCCTTTCAAAAAATGTAGAACTAAGGACAGATATAGCCCTTGGTTCACTCTGCCCTTGACCAGCACAAAAACACCCTGTGGCGTACTGCACTAGCATCGAATAGTCCCCACATTATACAACTTTTCAGGGAAGCAAGGAACCAATACACACAGTCAGTTGGAAAAGGCTAGCCTTTTCAAACAGAAATTGCATCCTGCAGCACTGATTCCAAAAAAGTTTTGGGACACTGTAAAGTCCATAGAGAATTAGAGTACCTTCTCCCAGCTGCCCACTGTACTGAGACTAGGAAGCACTGTCACTACTGGCCCAAGCCCCCCCCCCCCCGCTTCTCCTTCACCTAAATCCAATCCATTCCTAACATTAGCCACTGCCATTGTTGAAACCCGTATTACTAGTCTGTTCAACCTCTTTCGTATCGTCTGAGATTCCTAAAGATTGGGAAAGCGGCCACGGTCATCCCCTTATTCAAAGGGGGAGACACTGTTACAGACCTAAATTCATCCTACCCTGCCTTTCTAAAGTCTTCGAAAGCCAAGTGATCAAACAGATCACCGACCATTTTGAATCCAAACGTACCTTCTCCGCTATGCAATCTGGTTTCCGAACTGGTCATGGGGGCACCTCAGCCACGCTCAAGGTCCTAAACGATATCATAACCGCCATCAATAAAGACAGTACTGTTTAGCCGTCTTCGTCAACTTGGCCAAGGCTTTCGAAACTGTCAATCACCGTATTCTTATCGGCCAACTCAACAGCCTTGGTTTCTCTAATGACTGCCTCGCCTGGTTCACTAACTACTTCTCAGAGTTCAGTGTGTGAAATTGGAGGAGGGCCTGTTGTCCAGACCTCTGGAAGTCTCAATGGGGGTGCCACAGGGTTCAATTCTCTGGCGGACGTTTTTCCGCTGTATATATCAATGATGTCACTCTTGCTGCGGGTGATTCTTTGATCCAGCTCTACGCAGACGACACCATTCTGTATACATCTGGCCCTTCTTTGGACACTGTGTTAACAAACCTCCTGATGAGCATCAATGCCATACAACACTCCTTCCATGGCCTCCAACTGCTCTTAAATGCTAGTAAAACAAAATGCATGCTCTTCAACAGATAGCTGCTCGCACCTGCCCGCCCGACTAGCATCACTACTCTGGACGGTTCTGACTTGTAGACAACTACAAATACCTAGGTGTCTGGCTAGACTGTAAACTCTCCTTTCAGACTCACATTAAGCATCTCCAATCCAAAGTTCAATCTACAATCAGCTTCCTATTTTGCAACAAAGCCTCCTTCACCCATGATGCCACTTATCCTCGTAAAACTGACTATCCTACTGATCTTTGACTTCCGCTATGGCATTTACATATTAGCCTCCAACATTCTACTCATCGAAGTCGATGCAGTCTATCACAGTGCCATCTGTTTTTTCACCAAAGCCCATATACTACCCACCACTGTGACCTGTATGCTTTCGTTGGCTGGTCCTCGCTACATATTCATTGCCAAACCCACTGGCTCCAGGTCATCTATAAGTCGTTGCTAGGTATAGCTCTGCCTTGTCTCAGCTCACTGGTCACCATAGCAACACCCACTCGTAGCACGTGCTCCAGCAGGTATATTTCATTGGTCATCCCCAAAGCCAACACCTCCTTTGGCCACCACCACCAAGTTGGAGACCTACATCTCCCTCACTAACTTTAAGTGTCAGCTGTCAGAGCAGCTTATCGATCACTGCAGCTGTACACAGCCCATCTGTAAATAGTTCATCCAACTACCTCCCTACCTCATCCACATATTTGTTTTTGTTTTTCTGCTCTTTTGCACACCAGTATTTCTACTTGCATATCCTCATCTGCACATCTTTCACTCCAGTGTAAATTGCTAAATTATAATTACTTTGCCACTATTAGCCTATTTATTGCCTTACCTCCTTACTTCATTTGCACACACTGTATACATATTTTTCTATTGTGTTATTGACTGCACGCTTGTTTATCCCATGTTTAACTCTGTGTTGTTGTTTTTGTCGCACTGCTTTGCTTTATCTTGGCCAGGTCGCAGTTGTAAATGAGAACTTGCTCTCAACTGGTCTACCTGGTTAAAAAAAGGTTAAATAAATAAAAACATTAAAAATATATATATATGTACACACTGCTCAGAAACATATTTTCCACTTGTAACCACTTGTCTAATACTCTTCGCTGCCAGTCTCTGTCCCCCTTAAGACAAATGTTTGTGTGCACTAGTAGTAATACATGATTTTCTGGATAGAAGTAAAGCACAACTGCATGGAGATTTGTGTGTTTAGTCAACTGGTTAGGGTGTTGCCTGTCTTTCATAGGCTAACAAGCAAACAAAACTCATGTCTCCCCCAGGAGTCCTTTGTCCTATGTTGTCTAGTTGGAGACTGGAATCAATAGCTGTGGTTTTACTATGAGAGCACAACAAGAGAGATAAAAAGAGGCAGGCCAAGAAACTATTTGAATGACTGAGTACTAGAGACAGCATGACAGCATAGCTGGATAGAGGTACGGGGACTCAAAAACAGACAAAATAATGTTTGTGTGTGGGCATAATGTCACATATAGGGGGATGTTTTGGGGGTCCGGAGTGTATATGTGACTTGTTTCAGGAAACTAGGTGTATGTCACGTGTCATTACTTCACAGGAGAGACATTTGAACATAAACTTGTTTTATTTTATCATTTTTTTTTCTTTTGCAGAAATGCATTCACGGAATGCAGCACAGTTGCAGTCACCAATGCTCTGGATAACATAAAAACAGCCTAACCAACTCTGCTCGGGCGAGTAAAATGGTCAGAAGGAGCTGTTCTCTCATTTGTGTGTGAACATAGCTAGCAAGCTAGCCAACATTAGCCAGTTAACTTGGGTGTTTGACTGCTGCTGTTCCAATCAACCTTACTCCTTGGCCAGAGCGAAACGCTCTGAATTTACAAATGTACAATCTGACAACACTCTGAGTCTACGAACGTCCAGAAAACACTGCAGATTAAATTTATGAACACACCCATGGTATAAACCAGCCTTTAGTCTTGAAATCTTCTGTTGTTTAGCGCATGGCCTCATATGTGAATCCTTAACGGGATAAGGCTAAAGCTTAAGAGGGTGTGAACGATGCTGAATGGGTGTAGACAAAGACCTCTCCAGTATGTGTTGATCAACTTTTAAAGTAGAATTATTTTCGCATTGTTCCTCAAGTTTAGTGTATGATATAATTTTCTAGCTCTGTGTCTCAACATTTATCCAATGTAAAAAACACCACTTCAAATTTTTCTACATAAGACCGAATCGAGCCGGTCGGTCATATAATTGTAAAACGGCAGCAGCTGCCACCTAGACACTGAACTGAGGAGAGGGCTAACACAACAGAGGTGATGAGCGAGGGGAGGGGGATACAAGGGGAGTGTGAGGGGGAAGTGGGGGTAGAAAATAGGCTGGCAGAAGGCATACCCCATGCTGCCGTATCGAATTACGTAAAATAGATTTTCTACTGCATGTTTCACCTCTGTCTAGCTTGCATAGCTCATTTTTCACTCAAGGACACACCATCGCCCTGGACACATTTTTTACATATCACCCCTCATTTTCTGATCAGTTTTACCTGGATATCAATGGTCATGGTGAAAGAAAAAGGTAACTGAATCGTATTGTAGTTGCTGTGTCTGTGTGGTTTTTGTTTGTCAGCATTATTGTCCGCAGTCGGTTCTGATATGCAGTGTGTTTTTGTGGATTTGTCCTGGTTTGAATGTTACATTGTACATGTATTGCTGATGTAAGTTGGTGACCAGTATTAGTAATCAGCAACCAAATTTTGTAAGGATTGTTTATTTGAAGGAGCATTCCAAAGCATAACCAATCTACAATAGTTAGAACAGAGGTCTTACAACCCTGTTCCTGCAGAACTACCGTCCTGTAGATTTTCTCTCCAACCCTAATCAAGGGCACCTGTTTCTAATAATTAGCTGGTTGATAATCTGAATCAGGTTAGTTACAACGTGCTTTTCCTGGCAAAACAGTTAATTTAATGGCTTGATGGCCAGTTTGAGTGGTGAGTTTGTGGTAAGGTAATGTACATTTGTGTACAGTGGAAAGTGGAGCACTAGTGTAGAGGTCACAAGAGGCTGCTGAGGGGAGGACAGCTCATAATAATGGCTGGAATGGAATGGTATCATTTGATGAGTTCAATACCATTCTATTTACTTTGTTCCAGCCATTACTATAAGCCTTTCCTCCCCAATTAAGGTGCCACCAACCTCCTGTGGTAGGGATCTATACTGCGCCGAGCAGCCCCAGTTGGACTGCACACACACTCATCAGTCTGCAACTGTAACCATGGCAACTGGTTAAAAGGTACACTCCATTGTTATCTGCCGTGGCCTCATTCATAGAGAGCTATTTCTTACTAAAATCAATCCATGTCCTACCATAATATGTATCAAGTTGAAATATGTGTGTGTAAAAAAAATAAGCTACCACTTGTCTTTTCCTACTAGCATTGACTTTGCTTATTTATTAAGGAAACATTTACTTACTATGACTGTGATGTAGTTGTCTCACCTATCTATCTTAAGATGAATGCACTAACTGTAAGTCGCTTTGGATAAGAGTGTCTGCTGAATGACTAAAATGTAAATGTGTGTTTGTGTGCAGGTCTGTGTGCCTGCATGCTTGTATCTATGTAAATGTGTATGGTGATTGTGTGCGTTTGTGTCAGTGTGTGTATGTCAGTGTAAATGCATCACAGTCAGCACATTAGTCATATCAATAAATTATTTTAAATCATACACTCTTAGAAAAAAAAGTGCTATCTAGAACCTAAAAGGGTTCTTCAGCTGTCCCCATAAGCAAACCCTTTGAAGAACCCCTTTTAGTTCCAGTTAGAACCTTTTCCACAGAGGGTAGAGCTCTGCTACCCCGAACCGAGCCCGACGGGCACCGACATTATACATCGGGTTAGGGCTGGGTAAGGCCTGCTTTTTCCTCAATAACTATGGTACAGGCAGGGTTCGGGTACAACTAAATTGATTGCTAACATTTTGAAGCCAAGAAATTTGTGCTCTGCTGTGCCGTACAATCATATCTAACTAAGATCATAACATGGTGTCAGAAGTGCTTCAACCTCATCAAAAATAAAACATAAGAGATTATTTCACATAAAATAATTATGTTCCTTGAGTTTTGTCGGAGTTTAGACTGACGAAAAGTAGCAAACTGCTCTCTCATGTCTCTTTATTGAGCAGAGCAGCCCAAGCGGAGCCGTTGCTATGGATACTTAGACTCAGAGAGCTGCCATGAGTAGGCATGGGTAGGGCTCAGGCTTGAAATGTATGCCCATGCAGGGCTCTAACAGAGGGTTCTACATGGAACCAGAAGGGTTCTCCTATGGGGACAGCTGAATAACCCTTTTGGGACCATTTTTTCTAAGAGTGTATGAACAGACAGTGACAGTTGTGTATGTGTATGTAACAGAGACAGAAGCCTGCTACATGGCAGACCAATCCGAACTCATCTCTCGACATGAGTGCATTATCTCAGCCAATCATGGCTAGTGGGAAGGTTCCATGCTTTTTCTGCAGTTAAACCAACTGGTCTCGTAATTTAACAATTTCATTCATATTTATAGATTGCATACAAGTTTGTTACTGAGGCACATGAAAGTTCACATGTTCCAGAATGCATTTATGCCAAAAGCGCATTTTGATTAAAAACACAACGTTCAATGCTCTCCTGTGAAGTCATGATGTGCGACATACGCTTATTTTCCTGAAACAAGTCACTTATTTTAAGTCTTTCTAAAATCCCCTATGGCAAAAATGAATGGTGAAAAAAACGATTGGAAGCATTTCAGTTTGACCGCTAGGTTTTATGGGTATTATGACTTATACTGTGGTACTATATGGCCTGCATGTTTTTCCAAAGAGCTTGCCATGAACCACTAAATCACAGACAGGCAGACTGACAAACAGACCACATGACATGGTCTATCTGAGACCCACTGAGCTTTGGTGTCTGAGCTGAATGTGTGGCACATGAAAAAATGTGGCACATGAAAAAAGATAAACGATGACTACACTCAGAGTGATCGTACTTGTTGGTGGATTTCCCTATTAAACTAAGAATGCTCTAGATATACTTGACAATTTACAGGGTATGCCACATACACCCGAGGAGATAGACTGATCTACTTGCTTTGAGCTATTTGTCCTCTTTACCCCATCACATCATTAGTGTTTGCTTCAGTTTTGTATGTCTCAGTAGTGCGTGTGTGTGTGTGTGTGTCTGTGTGCGTGCACTGTACAGTCTCTGTCTAATCTTATGTTGGATCAATGATAACCTATGGGGTTATGTGTATCATCACCACATTCACTTTTGTATTTTAATGCCTCTCCCAGCATCTCTCCCAGCATCTCTGATTTTGCAGAGTATTGCAAACTGCAGTAGTGCCTCCTCTTTGGATGGTGCCTCTCTCTCCATCTGTATCTCTCTCTCTCCTAAGTGACAATCATCCTCATTAATGCCATTTGCTCTGTGCTAAAACTGAACCACTATTCTGATTTATTAAAGGAAATGTGACACAAAATTCGAAATAGAAAAGATAGCCTAGATTTGGGTCTGATTTTGGATCCTGTAATGGACTTAAATGGACTGTCTTTCAGATGGAGAGAACCATGCATTTATAATGTCATTTTAATGAATTTCAGACACAAGGATTTGTATTGTTTGAAATAGAATAGGGGGTAAATAGTTTTGGACACAGTCCTCCCGTATAAAAAAACTATACATTACACACTTGACACATGCACATGTTTACAAGACAGGCTTTGTCCCTACACACGGTATGTACCACCAGCTGGTGAATTGAAAGTCATTCTGCGTTCATACAGTATATGGCAGGTACCTGTGTTAGTTAGAACACACCAACAACAATAACTCTGGTCTAGGACAGCCAGCCATTTAGAAACAATCATTATTCTGTGTTAGGTCCCGAGGGATTAGTTCATCAGGGGTTGGGGGCCTGGTAGAGGGAGATACGTTTCCCCCCCAATGTTTGAAGTGCTTTGTCTAGTAAGATGGTGCAGGGGTTGGTGGGTGGATGGGGGTAGGGGTTGTGAATCAAATCATACATATTTATAAGAGGGAAGTTTAAGGACATCTTGTTATGTTTGTGTGATGAAAAGTAAACCACACCCACACCATAACACACATCCACACACGCAAGCTTGCGTACCGATGCCTCCCTCCCAGACGAGCTTAACACATTCTATGCTCGATTCAAGGCAGACAATAACGAGCCATCCTGGAAGACTCTCGCTGCTCCGGACAATCAGGTGCTTTCGCTCTCTGAGGAAAACTCTCAAAAGAGTGAATACTCAAAAAGCCTTCATCTCTGTGGCAATGTGAAAAAAATATATATGCATAAAAAATATATATTATTTTTGAAAATGTCACAATATTGTTTTTGCGCAAGTTGGATGTACCTGAATCAAAACTCCAGTATTCTTCCTTCAAAGCTTGTTTTCCATCTTCTTTTAATATACGTAGCCAATTTGTTTTCATCACTATTATTTCCAAGACTGATCAAATCTAATTTTCTCATGGCTCTTTCTTGTCCCTCTGCAGAAGACATATTTTATCCAAGATGGCGTAGCAGTGCAGACGTGGTTTTGTCATCCTCTCATGTGTTTTTTGTATTTTTCGTCTTTTTTGTAAATATTTTTTCCATTTTTAAATTAAATATACCTTCCGGTAACCCGCCTCACCCAATGTGATACGCATCCACTTTTTTTATATACCTTATAGCCAGAACCTCCATCAGAAACTAGCCATCAGAAGCTAACCAGCTAATTTAGCTATTAGCTATTTAGTCATTGTCAGCCACTGCTAGCGACCTTTACCTTTTTTAGCCTGGATATTACTTGCCAGCCTGCCAGCATCGGACTGTTTTCTCACAACAACGCCAGATTCCTGCAGTAAGCCCTGGACTTTTACTCCTGATCATCACAGCTAGCTAGCTGCCACCGAGTGACCCCGCCCTGAAGCTAGCCCTGAGCCAGGCCCACATCCCGGCCTACTCAGTGATCACCTCCCGAACCCTACCCCAACACGGCTTGAACTCCTCTACTTCACCGGATCCTGCCGTAAGATCCGGTCCCTTACATCGGATCATCACTGCTAGCTAGCTGCTACCTATTGGCTATAGTGGCTAATGCCCCTGCCCTGAAGCTAGCACCATTTAGCCGCAAGCCAGGCACATCTCCCAGATAGCAAACGAAACTACTACAACTACAACACCTCTTTCGCCATCTGTCCCGGACCATTTGTCATCACGGCACCCCGCCATTCCACCAAGACTGGTCAGCTATCCGCTGTGCCCTCAACCGGCCTTTGCCGGACGTCGAAGCAGAAGCTTCTATTAACCCCGGCCTGTTAACTTTATTCGCTGTGTCTCCCGCGTGCTAGCGTAGTAAAAACTACCCCGCGGCTTCCCTGCTCCATCTATTGCTGGTCACTGGACCCTATGATCACTTGGCTACATAGCTGATGCCTGCTGGACTGTTCAATAATCACGGTACTCCATTTTGTTCATTTTTGTTTATCGAACAGGCCCTGTGTGTAATTAACTGTCCCTCTCTGCCCATTCATCACCATTTTACCTGTTGTTGTTGTCTTAGCTGATTAGCTTTTGTTGTCTTAGCTAGCGCTCCCAATCAACAGCTGTGACTGTTTTATGCCTCGCTTTATGTCTCTCAAATGTCAATATGCCTTGTACTGTTGTTTAGGATAGTTATCATTGTTTTAGTTTACTGTAGAGCCCCTAATCCCACTCAACATGCCTCAGACACTTCCTTTGTCCCACATCCCACACATGTTGGAACTTCACCAAGCATAACTAGCGTGTCCAGAGATGTAACCTCTCTTATCATCACTCAGTGCCTGGGCTTACCTCCACTGTACCTGCACCCCACCATACCCCTGTCTGTACATTATGCCCTAAACCTATTCTACCAAGCCCAGAAATCTGCTCATTTTATTCTCTGTCCCCAACGCACTAGACGACCAGTCTTGATAGCCTTTAGCCATACCCTCATCCTCCCCCTCCTCTGTTCCTCTGATGGCGTGGTTAACCCAGGCCCTGCGTGTCCCCAGGTACTCTCATTTGTTGACTTCTGTAGCCGAAAAAGCCTTGGTTTCATGCATGTTTACATCAGAAGCCTCCTCCCTAAGTTTGTTTTACTCACTGCTTTAGCACAATCTGCCAACCCTGATGTCCTTGCCATGTCTGAATCTTGGTTTAGGAAGGCCACCAAAATTTTTGAGATTTCCATACCCAACTACAGGAGTTGCAATCTTCTCCAGAGATAGCCTGCAAAGTTGTGTCATACTTTCCAGGTCTATGCCCAAACAGTTCAAGCTTCTAATTTATTTAATGAATCTTTCCAGAAATAAGTCTCTCACTGTTGACGCCTGTTTTTGACCCCCCTCTGCTCCCAGCTGTGCCCTGGACACCATATGTGAATTGATTGCCCCCCATCTATCTTCAGAGTTCGTTCTGTTAGGTGACCTAAACTGGGATTTACTTAACACCCTGGCAGCCCTACAATCTAAGCTAGATGCCCTCAATCTCACACAAATTATCAAGGAACCCACCAGGTACAACCCTACATCTGTAAACATGGTCACCCTCATAGATATTATCCTGACCAACTTGCCCTCCAAATACTCCTCCGCTGTTTTCAATCAGGATCTCAGCGATCACTGCCTCATTGCCTGCATCCACTATGGGTCCGCGGTCTAGCTACCAACCCTCATCACTGTCAAAGGCTTCCTAAGACACTTCTGCGAGCAGGCCTTTCTAATTGACCTGGCCCGGGTATCCTGGAAGGATACTGACCTCATCCCGTCAGTCGGGGAAGCCTGGTCGTTCTTTAAAAGTAATTTCCTCACCATCTTGAATAAGCATGCCCCTTTCAAAAAAATGTAGAACTAAGAACAGATATAGCCCTTGGTTCACTCCAGACCTGACGGCCCTCGACCAGCAAAAAAAATATCCTGTGGTGGACTGCACTAGCATCAAATAGTCCCCGCGATATGCAAGTAGTCCCTGCGATATGCGATATGCAAGTCAGGAACAAATACACGCAGTCAGTCGGGAAAGCAAAGACTAGGTTTTTCAAACAGAAATTTGCATCCTGCAGCTCTAACTCCAAAAAGTTTTGGGACACTAAAAAGTCCATGGAGAATAAGAGCACCTCCTCCCAGCTGCCCACTGCACTTAGGCTAG
This sequence comes from Oncorhynchus gorbuscha, assembly GCF_021184085.1. NCBI lineage: Eukaryota > Metazoa > Chordata > Actinopteri > Salmoniformes > Salmonidae > Oncorhynchus > Oncorhynchus gorbuscha. Next base: position 34,793,110 of record NC_060183.1, on the reverse strand, counting down.
ATAACACTTTCACCACCAATAAATCCACGAGAATCGAGAATTTCAATAAGCATTTCTGGTCATTTATGAACATTTGAACATCTTGGTCATGTTCTGTTATAATCTCTACCCGGCACAGCCAGAAGAGGACTGGCCACCCCACATAGCCCGGTTCCTCTCTAGGTTTCTTCCTAGGTTTTGGCCTTTCTAGGGAGTTTTTCCTAGCCACCGTGCTTTTACACCTGCATTGTTTGCTGTTTGGGGTTTTAGGCTGGGTTTCTGTACAGCACTTTGAGATATCAGCTGATGTACGAAGGGCTATATAAATACATTTGATTTGATTTTGATTCTCCATGGCTGGCATGCTTTCCTCCTGGCTACCCCGACTCCAGCCAACAGCTCCGCACCCCCCGCAGCTACTTGCCCAAGCCTCCCCAGCTTCTCCTTCACCCAAATCCAGATAGCAGATGTTCTGATAGAGCTGCAAAACCTGGTCCCGTACAAATCAGCTGGGCTAGACAATCTGGACCCTCTCTTTTTAAAATGATCCGCCGCCATTGTTGCAACCCCTATTACCAGTCTGTTCAACCTCTCTTTCATATCGTCTGAGATCCCTAAAGATTGGAAAGCTGCCGCGGTTATCCCCTCTTCAAAGGGGGTGACACTCTAAACCTATATAGATCTATATCTATCCTGCCCTGTCTTTCAAAAGTCTTCGAAAGCCAAGTCAATAAACAGATCACTGACCATTTCGAAACCCACCGTACCTTCTCCGCTGTGCAATCCGGTTTCTGAGCTGGTCACGGGTGCACCTTGGCAACACTCAAGGTACTAAATGATATCATATCCACCATGGATAAAAGACAGTACTGTGCAGCCATCTTCATTGACCTGGCCAAGGCTTTCGACTCTGTCAATCACCACATTCTTATTGGCCAACTCAATAGCCTTGGTTTCTCATCGGCTGGTTCACTAACTACTTCTCAGACAGATTTCAGTGTGTCAAATTGGAGGGCCTGTTGTCCGGACCTCTGGCAGTCTCTATGGGGGTACCACAGGGTTCAATTCTCGGGCCGACTCTTTTCTCTGTATATATCAACAATGTCGCTCTTGCTGAGGGTGATTCCCTGATCCACCTCTATGCAGACGACATGATTCTGTATACATCTGGCCCTTCCTTAGTCACTGTGTTAATTAACCTCCAAACGAGCTTAAATGCCATACAACACTCCATCCATGGTCTGCAACTGCTCTTAAACGCTAGTAAAACCAAATGCATGCTTTTCAACCGTTCGCTGCCCACACCCGCCCGCCCGCCCAACTAGCTTCACTACTCTGGGCGGTTCTAACTTAGAATATGTGGACGGCTACAAATAACTAGGTGTCTGGCTAGACTGTAAACTCTCCATCCAGACTCGCAACAAAGCCTCCTTCACACACGCCGCCAAATATACCCCCGCAAAACTGACTATCCTACCGATCCTCGTCTTCGGCGATGTCATTTACAAAATAGCTTCCAATACTCTACTCAGCAAACTGGATGCAGTCTATCACAGTGCCACCCGTTGTGTTACCAAAGCCCCTTATAACACCCACCACTGCGGCCTGTATGCTCTAGTTGGCTGGCCCTCACTACATATTCGTCACCAGACTACTGGCTCCAGGTCTTCTATAAGTCGATGCTAGGTAAAGCTCCGCCTTATCTCAGCTCACTAGTCACGATAACAATACCCACCCGTAGCACACGCTCTAGCAGGTATATTTCACTGGCCATCCCCAAAGCCAACATGTACTTTGGCCGCTTTTCCTTCCAGTACTCTGCTGCCAATGACTGGAACGAATGACAAAAATCGCTGAAGCTGGAGACCTATATTTCCCTCACTAACTTTAAACATCAGCTATCAGCCCATCTGTAAATAGCCCACCCAATCAACCTACTTCATCCCCATTTTGTTTTTATTTACTTTTCTGCTCTCTGCACACCAGTATTTCTACTTGCACATCATCATCTTCTCATCTATCACTCGTGTTAATTTGCTAAATTGTAACTATCTCGCTACTATGGCCTATTTATTGCCTTACATCCTCACGCCATTTGCACACACTGTAAATAGACTTTCTTTTTTTCTATTGTATTGTTGACTGTATGCTTGTTTATGTGTAACTCTGTGTTGTTGTTTGTGTCACACTGCTTTGCTTTATCTTACCCAGGTCGCAGTTGTAAATGAGAACTTGTTCTCAACTAGCTGTCCTGGTTAAAGGTGAAATAAAAATGTAAAATAAAATATGGTGAGCAATACTTTTAGAACATTGAAACACAAGGAAATCACAGTATTGAATTGCAATATGCAGTACCAGTCAAATTTTTGGACACACCTACTCATTCAAGGGTTTTATTTATTTGTTATTATGTTCTACATTGTAAAATAATAGTGAAGACATCAAAACTATTAAATTAAACATGGAATCATACAGTGACCAAAAAAAGTGTTAAACACTATATTTGAGATTCTTCAAAGTAGCCACCCTTTGCCTTGATTACAGCTTTGCACACTCTTGGCATTATCTCAACCAGCTTCACCTGGAATGCATTTAAAAAATAGGTGTGCCTTGTTTAAAGTTAATTTGTGGAATCTCTCTTTCCTAAATTACATTTGAGACAATCAGTTATGTTGTGACAAGGTAGGGGTGGTATACAAAAGATAGCCCTATTTGGTAAAAGACCAAGTCCATTTTAAGGCAAGAACAACTCAAATAAGTAACGAGTCCATCATTACATCATTACTTTTCAAGAATTTTGAAAATGTCTTCAATTGCAATCGCAAAAAACATCAAGCGCTATGATGAATGTCTCTTATGAGGACCGCCAAAGGAAAGTAAGACCCACAGTTACCTCTGCTGCAGAGGATAAGTTAATTAGAGTTACCAGCCACAAATAATTGTTTCAGAGTTCAAGTAACAGACACATCTTAGCATCAACTGTTCAGAGGAGACTGTGTGACTCAGGCCTTTTTGGTCGAATTGCTGCAAAGAAACCACAACTAAAGGACACCAATAATAAGAAGAGACTTGTTCGGGTCAAGAAACACGAGCAATGGACATAAGACTGGTGAAAATATTTTCTTTGGTCTGACTCAAATTTGTAGATTGTTGGTTCCAACCTCTGTGTTTTTGTGAGACGCAGAGTATGTGAACGGATGATCTCGCATGTGTGGTTTCCCCCGTGAAACATGGAGGAGGAGGTGTGATGTGGGGGGTGCTTTACTGATGTTACTGTCTGCGATTTTATTTAGAATTCAAGGCACACTTAAAGAGCATGGCTACCACAGTATTCTGCAGTGATTCGCCATCTCATCTGGTTTGCGCTTAGTCCCACTATCATTTGTGTTTCAACAGGACAATGACACAACAGACATCCAGGCTGTGTAAGGCCTATTTGACCAAGAAGGAGAGTGATGCATCAGATGACCTGGCCTCCACAATCACCTGACCTCAACCCAATTGAGATGGTTTGGACCGCAGAGTGAAGGAAAAGCAGCCAACAAGTGCTCAGCATATGTGATAACTCATTCAAGACTGTTGGAAAAGCATTCCAGATTAAACTGGTTGAGAGAATACCAAAACGCTGTCATCAAGGCAAAGGATGGCTACTTTGAAGAATCTCAAATATAAGATATATTTTGATTTGTTTAACACTTTTTGGTCACTATATGATTCCATATGTTTTATTTAATTGTTTTGATGTCTTCACTATTATTTTACAATGTAGAAAATAATACAAAATAATTAAAACCGTTGAATGAGTAGGTGTGTCCAAACATTTGACTTGTACTGTATATTGCAATTCAATACTGTGATTTTATTGTGTTTCAATGTTCTAAAGGTATTGCTCACTAGTGTTGAGTAATGTGGTGTCGGTCTTATGAGTCACAATCCATGCCAGGTACACCTGTGAGCTCTGGAACTCCACATCCGACAGGCAGAGTCAACTTACCTGGCGGGTTTGTCAGGTCATCGGTTTACCCTGACATTTCCATTCCTCTTCTGACAATAGAACTTGACCAACTGTTCACCAGGCACAGCAAGGGCTGTCCGGACTGTTATGCTATTCTGCTATTCCAAGGATGTGTAACCGAGGTGAGATACCACGAGTGGACACAGAATACCAACTGGGATGGATCCTGAAGCAAATGTGGCTTACCAGTGAACCTCTGGGTTTTCATCCTTAATCTCAGAAGTTTCTATCCATGACTGATGCAACCCGAAAAGCACTAAAGACAGAGTTAATGAGTACTTGCGGTCACAGAGAAAGTCTGGACATGGCCTGCTCTCCCTTATGTAAGGAATTAGGCACTTTACCAGGTTTATTACAGTATGTACAGTCGTGGCCAAACGTTTTGAGAATTACACAAATATACATTTTCACAAAGTCTGCTGCCTCAGTTTGTATGATGGCAATTTGCATATACTCCAGAATGTAATGAAGAGTGATCCGGTGAATTCTTTGCCAGTCCTGTCTGGTCCAGCGACGGCGGGTTTGTGCTCATAGGCGACGTTGTTGCCAGTGATGTCTGGTGAGGAACTGCCTTACAACAGGCCTATAAGCCCTCAGTCTGGGCCTCTCTCAGCCTATTGCAGACAGTCTGAGCACTGATAGAGGGATTGTGCATTCCTGGTGTAACTCAGGCAGTTGTTGTTGCCATCCTGTACCTGTCCCACAGGTGTGATGTTCAGATGTACCGATCCTGTGCAGGTGTTGTTACACGTGGTCTGCCACTGCGAGGATGATCAGCTCCTATGTCCTATGGGCAGGTCTATGCAGAACCTCAGAACTAGGAAACTGAATTTGATAAACAAATTAATTTGCGTACTACTAAGCTGTTTTTTCAACCCACAATGGCGGAAGGAGGAGAAGATATCGATTTGGTCGAGGATATAATTATAACGCCATTCTTTTCAAGAAAAGTTAGACATTGTAAGGAGAGGTCGCCCGACGCTGACGCTAAAAAGCCTGTCAAAGGCGGGAAAGGGGTTCGTTCGCCACTTTCAAAGTTCCAACTACGAGCGCTATCAATGGCTCACAGGCTCCGAGAAGCACTGCAAACTGTGCTGCTGGGAATGCCTATTATTACAATTGAGCGAGAGAGGCACAGGTTCAGTCAAATCTACGAAGACAGAGCGCATCTCAAGTTCACCCAGCGCACGCAGAGGCCCAGCACAAGGAGATCCTCGCACATACTACCAACAACACCACGGCAATATTCTGGACAACATTCTTTGCCAGATACGAAACCGTTTTCAAGACCACGAAAAATGTATGTTTCTCTCCCTCCTGGACCCCCAGCACTTTCAGACCTACCGGGAAAAATTCCCGCAAACAGCCTTCTCCAGCTTAACAGAGAGTCACGGAACACTGTTCGACCTATCCAAGCTAAAAACAGAACTGACTGTAATGTATGCTATGACTGATTTTGAAGGGAAAAGTCCCTCTGATCTCCTTGATTTCCTTAAGCAGAAAAATCTGAATGAGGACATGGGGCAACTTTACACATTGGCATGTGTGACAGTGACTATCCCTGTGTCCACGGCTTCTGTCGAGCGCTCATTCTCGACCTTAAAGCGAATCAAAATGTATTCCAGAAATGCTACTGGACAGACTCGGCTTTCAGCATTAGCCTCCATGTCGATAGAAAATGACTTATTGGTGAAACTAAAATGCACAGATAGACTGTACAACAGAGTCATTGAAGTCTTCTTGAGGAAAGAAAGGGGGATGGAGTCTTTGGTGAGTAGGCATACAATACATTTATTTTTATTTTTAAATGTGTATGTATGTTTTACATTTTATTTCGTTAATATTAAATAGCCTATATATTAACAAAATAAAATGGCAAATAGCCTATGTTGCAAATTATTTGTTTACTTTCTTTTATTTTCTGTGAATAGTTATGTGTCTTTATCATCACGGTGAAACTGCTTTGGGTGCGACGCAACGCCTGGTTATACTGAGTTTCTGTCTAAATGTATTAGTGTCCAGAGCCATGGCATCATAATGATGGTAATAAGAGGGATTCATTCGGGTGGGACTGTGTAGGACCAGGCCCCAAGCACACGGCACGCCACTGCATTTAGTTTTACTTGCATTTGGAGGCCACGGAAGGAGAGTTGTCTGGCATTTAAGCTCGTCTGGAGCTTAGTTAACACAGTGTCCAAAAGAGGATCCAGAAGTATTCAGAATGGTGTCGTCTGCATAGAGGTGGATCAGAGAATCACCAGAAGCAAGAGCGACAACATTGATGTATACAGAGAAGAGAGTCGTCCCGAGAATTGAACCCTGTGGCACCCCCATAGAGACTGCCAGAGGTCCGGACAACAGGCCCTCGGATTTCACACACTGAACTCTATCAGAGAAGTAGTTGGTAAACCAGGCGAGGCAATCATTTGAGAAACCAAGGCTGTCGAGTCTGCCAATAAGAATGTGGTGATTGACAGAGTCGAAAGCCTTTGCCAGGTCGATGAATACGGCTGTACAGTAATGTCGCTTATTGATGGCTGTTATGATATTGTTTAGGACCTTGAGCCTGGCTGAGGTGCACCCATTGACCAGCTCTGAATCCAGATTGCATAGTGGAGAAAGTACGGTGGGATTCGAAATGGTCGGTAATCTGTTTGTTAACTTGGCTTTCAAAGACCTTAGAAAGACAGGGTAGGATAGATATAGGTCTGTAGGAGTTTGGGTCTAGAGTGTCACCCCCTTTGAACAGGGGGATGACTGTGGCAGCTTTCCAATCTTTGGGAATCTCAGACGATATGAAAGAGAGGTTGAACAGGCTAGTAATAGGGCTTGCAACAATTTTGGCAGATAATTTTAGAAATAGAGGGTCCAGATTGTCTAGCCCGGTCCAAATTTTGCAGCTCTTTCAGAACATCAGCTATCTGGATTTGGGTGAAGGAGAAATGGTGGGGGCCTGGGGGATTGCTGTGGAGGGTGCCGGGCAGTTGACCGGAGTAGGTGTAGCCAGGTGGAAAGCATGGCCAGCCGTAGAGACGACATGCTTATTGAAATTCTCAATTATAGTGTATTTATCGGTAAGGATAGTGTTTCCTAGCATCAGAGCAGTGGGCAGCTGGCAAATCTAAGGTGATCTTATTCTCCATGGACTTTACTGTGTCCCAGAAATTTTTTGAGTGTGTACTACAGGATGCAAATTTCTGTTTGAAAAAGCTAGCCTTAGCTATCTGAACCTGTCTAGGACAGCAGAACCCCCCCCCCCCCCCGCCCCCCCCCGCAGCAGCCAGTGAATTTGCAGGGTGCCAAATTCAAAATAACAAAAATCTCATAATTAAAATTCCTCAAGCATACAAGTATTTTACACCATTTTAAATATCAAATTCTCGTTAATCCTGCCACATTGTCTGATTTCAAAAATGATTTACAGCGAAAGCTCCACAAGTGATCATGTTTGGTCATCACCAAGCCACAGAAAAACACAGCCATTTTTTCCAGCCAAAGAGAGGAGTCACAAAAAGCAGAAATAGAGATAAAACCAATCACTAACCTTTGATGTTCATCAGAAGACACTCATAGGACTTCATGTTCCACAATACATGTATGTTTTGTTTGATAAAGTTCATATTTATATAAAACAATCTGAGTTTACATTGGCGCGTTACATTCAGTAGTTCTAAAACATGCGTTGATATTGCAGAGAACCACATTAATTTACAGAAATACTCATAATAAACATTGATAAAGATACAACTATTATACATGGAACTTTAGATTAACTTCTCCTTAATGCAAGATTTCAAAAAAACTTTACGGAGAAAGCAAACTATGCAATAATCTGAGTACAGCCTTTAGATAACAAAGCAGCCAAAAAGATACCCGTATTGGGTATTCAACATTACTCAGAAATTGCATTTTAAATATTCACTTACCTTTGGAATCCCAGTTCCACCATAAATGTTTTGATTTGTTCGATAATGTCCATCAGTTATGTCCAAATATCTTTTGTTAGGGCATTTGGTAAACAAATCCAAAAGCGCGCCGAACGTCGGATGAGAAGTTCAAAAAGTTCCATTACATCCCGTAGAAACATGCCAACCTAAGTATGGAATCAATCTTTAGGATGTTGTTAACATAAAACTTCATTAATGTTCCAACCGGAAAATTCCTTTGTCTGTAAAAATGAAGTGGAACCTTTCACCTGAGCACGCCAGACCGAGGCTGTGCACTCTGCCAGCCCACTCCCTGAAAGAGCGCTTATGAGCTCCTACTTTAGAGTAGAATTGTAACGGCGTTCTTCGTTTGTAGAAAGAGAGTCGGACCGAAATGCAGCGTAGTGGTTACTCATGACTCTAATAGAAAAAGTGACACATGAAATAACTAACAAAATACAAAACAACAAACGGAACGTGAAACCTAATTACAGCCTATCTGGTGAAACTACACAGAGACAGCAACAATCACCCACGAAATACAAAGCGAAACCAGGCTACCTAAATACGGTTCCCAATCAGAGACAACGAGAATCACCTGACTCTGATTGAGAACCGCGTCAGGCAGCCAAGCCTATACAACACCCCTAATCATTCGCGATCCCAAGTACTACAAACCCCAAATACTACAAACCCCAAACGCAAATACAATAACAAAAACCCATGTCACACCCTGGCCTGACCAAATATATAACGAAAACACAAAATACAATGACCAAGGCGTGACAAGAATCCTCAAAACAGGTTCTAAATACTGTTGACATCTAGTGGAAGCCTTGGGAAGTGAAACATAACTAATATCACCCTGTATCTTCAATGGGGGCTGAGTTGAAAAACTACAAACCTCAGATTTCCCACTTCCTGGTTGGATTTTGTCTCAGGTTTCTGCCTGCCATATGAGTTCTGTTATACTCACAGGCATCATTCAAATAATTTTAGAAACTTCAGAGTGTGTTCTATCCAATAATAATAATAATATGCATATATTAGCATCTGGGACAGAGTAGGAGGCAGTTCACTCTGGGCACGCTATTCATCCAAAAGTGAAAATGCTGCCCCCTATCCCAAAAAGGTTAATTGCCTGTGTATATTTGTTCCTAACCTCCCTGAAAAGTTGCATATCACAGGGGCTATTCGATGCTAATGCAGAACGCCACAGGATGTTTTTGTGCTGGTCAAGGGCAGACAGGTCTGGAGTGAACCAAGGGCTATATCTATTCCTAGTTCTACATTTTTTGAATTTATCAATTTAATTTATGTCATTAATTTTACCATTTGTACGTGATGTTGTATCGGGGTTCCATCACTTTTCTTAAATCCTCTTTGTTTCCACACAGCTCCAAATAAGTGGCATACTCCATGTGCATAGGCTGAGTCAGTGTCTATGTTTACTGTTGCAGTGTGTGCAAACCTGGTTAAGAACTACAGGAAACGTATGATCTCTGTAATTGCAAACAAAGGTTTCTGTACCAAATATTAAGGTCTGCTTTTCTGATGTATCAAATACTTATGTCATGCAATAAAATTCATTACCTAAAAATCATACAATGTGATTTTCTGGATTTTTGTTTTAGATTCAGTCTCTCACAGTTGAAGTGTACATATGAAAAAAATTACAGACCTCTACATACTTTGTAAGTAGGAAAACCTGCAAAATCGTCAGTGTATCAAATAATTGTTCTCCCCACTGTACGTATTTACTCCCTATTTTCATTTTTTGTGCTATTCCCTTATTAAAACACCTTATCTTGTTCTTTATATTACTCCCTATAGATCCAGGGCTAAAAACGTTAACGATCTCTTCAAGCCATAATATTTAGATTTGTATTTATATATTTTTCTTTCTCTATTATTGTACTTGGACTATTGGTAATTACCCATTTATCGTTTTTAAAAATAATTATTCTCTCTTTTTGAGTATATTCTTACTTACGATTTCTATAGACTGTATATTCATCCACTTAGCAGTACACAATTTAACGGTCTCACCAGGCAATCGCTAATATCGTCTCAACATTTATTATGAAGTTACTATATTGTTCATGTATTTGACAATTTCTCCTAACTGTTCAAACTTCTAGTATCATATTCCATCAATGGGTGTTTATGTACCTGTCATGCCCTGACCTTAGATATTATTATATTATTATTATTATTATATTATAGATATCTCTGTTTTCTTTGTATTTTGGCTAGGTCAGGGTGTGAAAAGGCTGGGTACGCTAGTTTTTTGTATTGTCTAGGGTTTTTGCATTGTCTAGGGTTTTTGTATGTTTAGGGTTTTGTAGGTCTAGGGGTTTTTGTATTCTATGGTGGCCTGATGTGGTTCCCAATCAGAGACAGCTGTTTCTCGTTGTCTCTGATTGGGGATCATATTTAGGGAGCCATTTCCCTTTGGTGTTTGTGGGATCTTGTCTATGTGTAGTTGCCTGTCAGCACTTGTTTGTATAGCTTCACGTTTTGGTATTTTGTTAGTTTGTTCAGTGTTCATTCTTTTAATTAATAAAAATGTACGCATACCACGCTACGCCTTGGTCTACTTCATACGACGAACGTGACAGTACCAATCACATTCACTTCCCCTAGTGCAGAACTGGTTGCGTCCCCTTCGTCAGACCAAGAGAGGCACGAACCTTTTGTCCCACAACAGCAGAGAACTGTCACACTCACGTTCACGCTTTCCTAAGCGACCTTAGTATACCGGATTTGCATCTTATTTAATTCATTAATGATACACTCCCTCAACACGATACGTAATCAAATAGTATTTCTCTTACACTTTCCTAAGTGATCTTTAACGCTTTCCTAAGCGACACTTTCCTAAGTGACCTTTCACCTGAGTATACAGGATTTTAATTTGCAATTTCCGATTCACTTTCTAGCTGTCCTCATTGATTCACTTCCACGACACGATAAGCGCTCTTTAATTTTATTCGACCATGCATATGTACAATTGTCACCTCAAACTAGATTGAACAGACCTGTCAGCAGGGCAGACAGATAACTTGAAAAAGACCGATCACCCTCCCCAGCTGAGTGACTGTGTGAGCCAGACAAATTGAATGACCCGCTGACAAGGACCAATTGAATCAGACAAATGGGCTGAGTTTGCACGCAACTCACACAGGTCTAATCAAACATATCCCGGCCAAACATAATCAGACAACATAGTCACGACTTAACCAGTCTGAACAACTGGTCAGATGAACCATCTGAACAAATCAGATGAATAACCCCACCCAACTGAACCAGTCAAAACAGATGGTGCACACAACTCTCCCTCTCCAATGGTCATACACAAATTACTATACAGTAATGAGCTCACGGTTGCAAGCTCAAAAGCTTTATTTTACCCCCAATATTTAGCATGCATTTCATTGAACTCAAAAGCTCCCAATATTTCTTTGGTTCATCAAATTTGGAGAGACCTCCTCGGTGACCTACCTCTGAGGTGCGTTCAAATAGACTTTTATTAATCAATATAACAAAAGCTGAGCTAATTCATGAAGTAACTCCCTTCCAGTCTTGGCACAGGCTTCTTATACATTTATCCTCCTTACGTCATACTCATAGTAACTCCTCTTAATGGCTCATCACCTCTGGCATTTAGCCACCGTTATCATATTGCCTTCATATTAGGACATTGAACCTGTAGAGACACAGAAATAGTTTCATGCATGTAGGAACATAGTAACAGACCTTGGCCCTCTACGAAAATAACCGATGCATGCCATCATGCTAACTCCTCTGAAAGGGACACCGCTGTTCTGGAAAAACCCCAAGAGGTGTAACCATAGCAACAGCCCATAGTTGGCCATAACAGTTACAGGAATAACCAAATTCGTGTCCAACCCCCAGGTCTAATGGTGTCTAATGACCCAGAGCACAAAACTAGTGCAATAGTTTTGCTGGTTCCTTCTGAAATAAATAATTGCCACATATGTACTGAAAAATTCACAATAATATGTACATATAACTAGGAATAAAGTGGCAGATAGTTAACAGTAACAGCAGTTTATGTGATGAGTCAAAAAAGGTAGTGCAAAAATAGTTAACCAAATAGCTACACGGACTAACTTTAGTAGTCTTATGGCTTGGGGTTAGAAGCTGTTCAGGGTCCTGTTGGTTCCAGACCGCATCGGTACCACTTGCCGTGCAGGCCTTCCTCTGACACCGCCTGGTATTGAGGTCCTGGATGGCAGGGAGCTTGGCCCCAGTGATGTACTGGGCCGGCCGCACTACAGGTCGAATGCCAAGTCGTTACCATACCAAGCGGTGATACAGCCAGTCAAGATGCTCTCAATGGTGCAACTGTACAACTTTATCAGGATCTGATGGCCCATGCCCAGTTTTTTCAGTCTCCTGAGGGGGGAGAGGTGTTGTTGTACCCTCTTCACAACCGTGTTGTGTTTTCCCCATGATAGATCCTTAGTGATGTGGACACTGAGGAACTTGAAGCTCTTGACCCGCTCCACTACAGCCCCATAGATGGGAATGGGGGTGTGCCTAGTCCTCCGTTTCCTCTGGTCCACGATCAGTCGTCAGTGATCAGGCCTATCCCCTTTGCATCGTCAGCAAACTTGATGGTGTGGACACATAGTTGTAGGTGAATGGGTAGTACAGGAGAGAACTAAGCACCTGGATATTATTAATAATATGCATGTCAATCTATCCTGGCTCAAAGTGAGGAGAGATTGACTTCAACAATGCTTGTATTTGTGAGAAGTATTGACATGTTGAATGCACCGATCTGTCTGTACACAGCTCGGACACCCATGCACACGACATGTCACAAGACGTCTCTTCACAGTCCCCAAGTCCAGAACAGACTATGGAAGGTGCACAGTACTAAATCGAGCCAAGACTACATGGAACTCTATTCCACATCAAGTAACTCATGCAAGCATTACAATTAGATTTAAAAAACAGATAAAAAAAACACATTATGGAAGAGTGGGGACTGTGAAGCAACACAAACATAGCCACAGACACATGCATACACACACATGCACGATAGCATACGCACTATACACACAGGTACACATGGATTTTGTACTGTATATTTGGTAGCGGTGGGTAGGGGCCTGAGGACACACAGCCAATGTATTGTATTTAAATTTGTATAACCTTCCTTAATTTAGCTGGACCCCAGGAAGAGTAGCTAATGGGTATCCATAATAAATACAAAATACCTGGGGGTGTCCCATCAGGAAGTCCAGGATCCTGTGGATCTGTTTGGGTGGTATGCGAATTGGAGTGGGTCCAGGGTTTCTGGGATGATGGTGTTGATGTGAGCCATGACCAGCCTTTCAAAGCATTTCATGGCTACAGATGTGAGTGCTACAGGGTAATTGTCATTTAAACAGGTTACTTTGGTATTCTTGAGCTAAAACTGCTTGTTATCAGAGAGGAAGAAGTGATCTTTCATCTGTGTTGTGGGTGGCAGGTGGAGGGGTGTCTGAGTGAGTAGGAAGGTGCACAGCGTAAACAGCACTGAAGTTTCTCTGTCCAGTGTTTGTGTTCTTTTGTCAATTTTAATATTTTATTTTTATTGGCCAGACTGAGATATGGCTTTTTCTTTGCAACTGTGCCTAGAAAGCCAGCATCCCAGAGTCACCTCTTCACTGTTGACATTGAGACTGGTGTTTTGCGGGTACTATTTCATTAAGCTGCCAGTTAAGAACTTGTGAGGCGTCTGTTTCTAGACACTCTAATTGACAACAGTTTTCAGCTGTGCTAACATAATTGCAAAAGGGTTTTTAATGATCAATTATCCTTTCAAAATTATAAACTTGGATTAGCTAACACATCGTGCCATTGGAACACAGGAGTGATGGTTACTGATAATGGGCCTCTGTACGCCTATGTAGATATTCCATAAAAATCTCCAGCTACAATAGTCAGTTACAACATTAACAATGTCTACATTGTATTTCTAAATTTTATGTTATTTTAATGGACAAAAAATTTGCTTTTCTTTCAAAAACAAGAACATTTCTAAGTGACCCCAAACTTTTGAACAGTAGTGTAAATTCAAATTAATTGAATTAATTTATATATATATCACCCAGCCCTAGCCTAGTCCAGGACTCGTATTCTTAAAGTATCTCATAGTAGGAGTGCTAATGTGGGATCAGTTTTGCCTTTTGGATCTAGCACTTTTAGCACTGAGACGCTTTATACGCTTGGACTAAAAAGCAGTATACATGGAGAATCTCCATTATACATGCTTATAAATCTAAGTCTAGGATTAGTCTGTGTGCGGGAAACCAGACCTATAATGTGTGTGATTATAGTGGTTCATGTCTATCTCTGTTCTATTCTAGTGGCACATGAGCAGGACACACACCATTCCATTGAGAAGCCTCTGATTCAGTGCTACAAGTGTGGGGAGCCATGTAAGGGTGAGGTGCTTCGGGTCCAGTCCAAGCACTTCCACCTGAAGTGCTTCACCTGTAAAGGTAAGTACAGTACCAAACCCTGGAGATCATTTGAGGGGACTCCGATTTAGCGATAATCCATATTCAAGTCATTGAGCTCTCCCAGTGTGAGTGTAGCCTTCAAACAGCATGCATGATGGCAGTTGTGTTGTTAGACAATAGCGCTGAGGGATTAGTGCTTTTTGAGTTTGGTTCGGTTTCGGTACGATTCTTTTTTTAAACATACGTTTTTTTAAATTTCAAATTCAATATATATTTTTTTGTTTTCAATGAGAGCACAACGGTAAAGGCTGTCAGGTGCCACAGTAGACAGAACTTCCCGCCAGAGTTCAAGTAATTTAGAGTTCTATACCAGGCGGTGTCAGAGAAAGGCCCTAAAAATTGTCAAAGACTCCAGCCATCCTAGTCATCGACTGTTCTCTCTGCTAAAGCACGGCAAGTTGTACCGGAGCGCCAAGTCTAGGTCCAAGAGGCTTCTAAACAGCTTCTACACCCAAGCCATAACACTCCTGAAAATCTAATCAAATGGCTACCCAGACTATTTGCATTGCCCCCCCCCCCTCTACGCTGCTGCTACTCTCTTTTAGTCACTTTAATAACTCTACCTAAATGTTCATACTACCTCAATTACCTCGACTAACCGGTGCCCCTGCACATTG
This sequence comes from Oncorhynchus gorbuscha, assembly GCF_021184085.1. Taxonomy (NCBI): domain Eukaryota; kingdom Metazoa; phylum Chordata; class Actinopteri; order Salmoniformes; family Salmonidae; genus Oncorhynchus; species Oncorhynchus gorbuscha. The sequence goes on along the minus strand of NC_060183.1, from coordinate 34,778,031 downwards.
ACTTTGTACCGGTACCCACTGTATATAGCCTTGTTATTGTTATTTTACCACTGCTCTTTAATTATTTGTCACTTTTATTTCTTACTTTTTTAGGTATTTTCTTAACTGCATTGTTGTTTAAGGGCTTGTAAGTAAGCATTTCACTGTAAGGTCTACACTTGTTGTATTTGGCGCATGTGACAAATAAAATTAGATTTAATTTAATTTCAACTTTTGCCTTCTACCGGATGTTAATTTGCACTGTCCGTTTACTGAAATCCCCATAGCAATGCATATCGTCATGCAGGCTTGGTTTTGCCATCAATCTCTTTCTTGCTTTCTTGTTCCGCTATATCAAAATAGTATGAAGTGTTTTGCGTCCCTAGTCTAAATGCAGAATTACTTTAATAAAATATTTAAGTTGTGTATATTACATTTGTTTTATTTGATTACTTTATATTTTTTTCCAATTCATCATCTCATCTTAATAGAGCTGCTGCCTATGCTGTCTGAATAAATCACTATTTTAGTAGTTTTTCTAAGTAAATAAGGCATACTTTTATGACTGCTGAATACCAACTATCAATCATGTAGATCAAGTATTTTCAGGTAGACATACCATGAGCAGCAACGTATCCATTTACATTACATTACATTTATGTCATTTAGCAGACGCTCTTATCCAGAGCCTACTGGTGATCCTGACATCCAGTGGAACAACCACTTTACAATAGTGCATCTAAATATTTTAAGGGGGGAGGGGGTGAGAAGGATTACTTTATCTATCTAGGTATTTTAGGTGGGGTTTCAGGTGTCTCCGGAAGGTGGTGATTGACTCCGCTGTCCTGGCGTCATGAGGGAGTTTGTTCCACCATTGGGGATCCCTCTTGATCCTGCATTCTTCTGTCTCTTTTATTTAGCAGGCGTGAAAGACACACAGACCGGAAAAGTGTGTGCACAATGGATTATGGTTATTGTAGTTAATTACCACATTTTCTGCTCTAAACTATTTGGAATATTGGCCTGTTGGAAACCAACTCCCCACTACATCACAGTTTGGGCTTGATCTGTTTTAACTCTAGAGAAACTATGCATTGAGCTCACAAAAAATATTGAAATCTAATAATTGAACCGATGTCAGTGACTTGCTTGTTTAAGAATCCAAAAATTATCGCTCAGCACTATTAGCCAATGTCAAAGCTAGCTATAGCACAAGCTTCCCTCTCCCGATCGACTGTCGTGTGGTCGTGTCACAGAAGTGAATAATATTAGGACATTTTCAATTATGGTTGCTAGTCCTCTCATCGGCGACCGTTAAATCGCTGTGTGTCCTTGTCTCCTCCTTCCATTGAAATTGTCTGGTCACTAATTACAGCCCCAAGTGTGAGCCCAGTGCAAGTGAAGTCACTAAAGCCATCTGTTCCCAATGGATCACAGTCTGTGCTTCTTCACCCAAGTTCCAGAGGACTACAGTGTGTGATGGCCTGTTATCCCATGTTGTGTAAAGGTGACAAGTGCCTTTATGTGAATCTGATAGTAAACAGATTGATCATCCAATTAGTTACTCTTTTCCCACAGCTGCTGTATCATCTCAGACTGGGGATGGAGCGCACTGAGTCCGGAAAGCGAGACTACCAATTAGTTAGTTAGCTAGCCAGGTCATCAGATCCTACTGCCCTAAAAGCGCCCTCCTGGCCCCTTACACTAAGTCTGAATTTGTCCTGCTAGGTGACCTAAACTGGGACATGCTTAAACCACCTGACCAAGTCCTAAAGCAATGGGACTCCATAATGAATGACTCCAAACACGCAGAAAAGGCTACTCTCCTTGATGTTATCCTCACAAATAATCGTGATAGGTATCAGTCTGGTGTTTTCTGTCATGTTACAGCCTGTGTTTGTAATGGCTGCTCAGTGAGACGACCTGTCCTGATTTGTCATAGACGCTTGCTAAAAAAACTTTCATGAGCAAGCCTTCCTTCATGAACTGGCCTCTGTAAAAAGGTATAGAATCAGCATGGACCTTCGTTTTTTATATTTTTTGATAACAAACACACCCCCATAAAGAAAATTAGAATTAAAAACAGGTTCAGCCCGAGGTTTGACCGTGATCTTGCAGAGTTACTCCAACCTCAAGAATTGCATTTAGCAAAAGGCTTGGCACACCCATACTCAGGCTGACTGGCTCTCGTTCAAGCAAATGAGAAATAAGTGCACTCAGGCTATCCAGAAGGCCAAAGTTAGTTACTTTAAGGAGCAGTTCTCTCTGTGGGTCTAACCCCAAGAAGTTCTGGAAAACAGTTAAAGACCTTGAGAATAAACCCTCCTCCTCACAGCTACCAATGACCCTTAAAATTGATGATGTGCTTGTTACTGACAAGAAGCACATGGCTGAGCTCTTTAATCACCACTTCATTAAGTCAGGATTGCTATTTGACTCAGCTATGCCTCCTTGCCCGTCCAATATTTCCTCATCTCCCACCCCGTCTAATGCAACTATCCCTGATGATTTTCCCTCATTGTCCTCTGCCCCGCAACAAAGTCTCTCCCTGCAGGCAGTCTGAGGCGCTAAAGAAGCTCGTAAAACTTGACCCCCAAAAAACATCTGGGTCAGATGGCTAGACCCTTTCTTCTTTAAGGTTGCTGACCATATCATCGCCAAGCCTGTCTCTCCTTTCTGGGAAGGTTCCTGTTGCTTGGAAGGCAGCCACGGTTCATAATTTATGTAAAGGGGGAGATCAAGCTGATCCTAACTGTTATAGGCCTATTTTGCCCAGTTTTTCAAAAGTGTTGGAAAAACTTGTCCATAAGCAACTGACTGGCTTTCTGTCATGTTTTGTCTTATATTGTCTTGTCATTTTGCTGTTCCCTCTGTTCGTTTTCCCCCTGCTGGTCTTTTTAGGTTCGTTCCCCTTTTTCTCTCTCCCTTCCTCTCTCTCTTCTCTCTATCGTTCCGTTCCTGCTCCCAGCTGTTCCTATTCCCCTAATCAATCATTTAGTCTTCCCACACCTGTTCCCTATCTTTTTCCCTGATTAGAGTCCCTATTTCTCCCCTTGTTTTCCGTTTCTGCCCTGTCGGATCCTTGTCTATTGTTCACCGTGCTGTGTCTGTGTATCGCCCTGTCGTGTCGTGTTTCCCTCAGATGCTGCGTGGTGAGCAGGTGTCTGAGTCTGCTACGGTCAAGTGCCTTCCCGAGGCAACCTGCAGTTCATGATCGAGTCTCCAGTCTGTTCTCGTCATTACGAGTGGAATTGTGCTTTATGATTGTATATTTACTTTACTGGATTAAAGACTCTGTTTTCGCCAAGTCGCTTTTGGGTCCTCATTCACCTGCATAACACTTTCAATGTCTATACTATTATCTCGGGTATGCAATCTGGTTTCCGCTCAGGTTATGGATGTTTCACTGAAACCTTAAAGGTCCTCAATGATGTCACCATTTCCCTTGATTTTAAGCAATATTGTGCTGCTATTTTTATTGACTTGGCCAAAGCTTTTGATATGGTAGACCATTCCATTCGTAAGGAGTATTGGTGTCTCTGAGGGTTCTTTGGCCTGGTTTGCTAACTACCTCTCTCAAAGAGTGTAGTGTATAAAGTCAGAAAACCAAGGGAGTACCCCAAGGCTCAATCCTTGGCCCTACGCTCTTCTCAATTTACATCAACAACATAGCTCAGGCAGTAGGAAGCTCTCTCATCAATTTAAACTTTCATAGTATTACCACGACAACCGGCAAAACAGTTTGTCTTTCAATCACCCAGGTGGGAATAATCCATGAGGAGATGGCACGTGGGTACCTGCTTATATAAACCAATGAGGAGTTGGGAGAGGCAGGACTTGCAGCGCGATCTGCATCAGAAATAGAAAGGACTTCTATTTTAGCCCTTGGCAACGGAGATGCTCGCTGATGCGGGCGAGCAGTGTGGGTGCAGTAAATTAATAACATAGATTTCTACATTTATTTTGCAATGCTCGCTCACGCGATGCGAGCAGTGTCGTCAGGGTATTAGGCCTCACTCCCCCCTATCTGAGATATCTACTGCAGCCCTCATCCTCCACATACAACACCCGTTCTGCCAGTCACATTCTGTTAAAGGTCCCCAAAGTGCACACATCCCTGGGTCTCTTCTGTTCGTTGCAGCTAGCAACTGGAACAAGCTGGAACAAACACTCAAACTGGACAGTTTTATCTCAAGCTCTTCATTCATAAACTCAATCATGGACACTCTTACTGACAGTTGTGGTTGCTTTGCGTGGTGTATTGTCTCCACCTTCTTGCCCTTTGTGCTGTTGTCTGTGCCCAATAATGTTTGTACCATGTTTTGTGCTGCTACCATGTTGTGTTGCTACCATGTTGTTGTCATGTGTTGCTACCATGCCATGTTGTCTTAGGTCTCTCAAATATAGCCCTTCTTACATCAGCTGATATATCAAAGTGCTGTACAGAGACCCAGCCTAAAACCCCAAACGGCAAGCAATGCAGGTGTAGAAGCACGGTGGCTAGGAAAAACTTCCTAGAAAGGCCAGTACCTAGGAAGCAACCTAGAGATGAACCAGGCTATGAGGGGTGGCCAGTCCTCTTCTGGCTGTGTCGGGTGGAGATTATAACAGAACATGGCCAAGATGTTCAAATGTTCATAAATGACCAGCATGGTCAAATAATAATAATCACAGTAGTTGACGAGGGGGCAGCAAGTCAGCACCTCAGGAGTAAATGTCAGTTGGCTTTTCATAGCCGATCATTAAGAGTATCTCTACCGCTCCTGCTGTCTCTAGAGAGTTGAAAACAGGTCTGGGACAGGTAGCACGTCCGGTGAACAGGTCAGGATTCCATAGCCGCAGGCAGAACAGTTGAAACTTGTTGAAACAGTTGAAACCCTTCACAGTCCACTACTATTGACCATAGCCCTATGAGCCTTAGCCAAAAGTAGTGTACTATATATGGAATAGGGTACCATTTGGGACACCCACTTTAACTTAATTTGCATTGTTGTTACAACGTGCTCCCTCCTACACGTATGTCAGCCAGACATACTCATTATGCTAAACATGTGTGCATGGTTCTATTGAGATCTCTGTGATAGAGTACTTTCTGATGTGTTGTCTCCAGAAAAATTGGTTGTAACATACTCCCACAGTGCCACTCCTGCACATGCAAATACTGTTCACATGCACACGTGTACACGTACACACAGACACAGGACACAAACCCCACATGGTATTTGTGCGTGACTGTCTATAAAGGAACTCATTGCATGCTGCGCTCAGAGAAAAGCTCATCTTGGCACTGTGCATGCATTTCACTTTCAAATACGAATGGTTTATAACTCGCAGCTTCTCACATAGGGAGACAAACACAAGCCATGATAACGCCAAACACCATTACCTGGCATGCAAACCAGCCTGGCCTGTGTGGCCTAAACCTACTTTAGATGAGGTGGTCTGAGGACCAATTAAATATCTGTGCGTCCCAAATGGCTCATATTCCCTACATAGTGCACCACTTTTGACCAGAGCCCTATGGATTCTGGTCAAAAGTAGTGCACTAGAGAATAGGATGTAATTTAGCACACACATATACTGTACCTCTGACTGAAATCGATTTGGTAAAGAACTAATCTTGTCACACCCGCAACTCTGAGCCTTGATCCAATTAAACGTTATTCTCTCTCTCTGTCCTATTCATCCCTGGGATTGAATGTGGCTCGTTGCATAAGGACGATTAGACCTAGTTATCTCAAGCATTGAACCGTCCCAGGCTCCTAGTCCTCAGTTCTCTGGCTTTTTCCAATGCGGTAGGACTTTTGTTATGCTCTCTTTTGTAATTGCACAATGTATCGTACATTACTCATATGGTAATTGTATGGCTATAATTAAGTTGTCTCCGACCTGCCAAAACACTGTCTCTTTAAACTGAAAGAGTTTTATTAAACACAGAACTGTTATTCTGTCACATTTATACAACTCAACCTCTCTGCATACTAATGAAATATGCAAAACAAAGTGCAATATAAGTGTAATAGGTCACATAATATTGTGACGTAATAACAGATCAGTGATCTTCAAGTTGAGGATAACAGGGAGCTGACCCATGATGGGATATAGGTCAATGGTAATTGATCAGATCCTACAACAGATAGAAATACAACAGCACCATAGGTCCTCTCAGACCTCTGTGGTTGGACCATTTAAAGAGGAAGTTCAGGGTTTTACAACTTGATGTTAGGTTAAGGGACCACCGAAAACAACCAATACAAACTTCAGCTAAATTTAGCCACCGCTAGCTAAAAATCTATGGGAGTGATATGGGCAATCAAACTTCCTCTTTGAAATCATCCATCCAAACCCACTGACTAAAGCCATGTAAGGATATCTGGGTATAGGTGCTGGTAGAGAGTAGCCTTGCATGCAGTCTCAGAGCGTGCTGCTTTAAGACGTCTGTTGGAAAGAGACTAGTTGGAGAGCCATGGATGATCTAGTCCCACACATTGTTTTTACCACTGATGTATACAGCATTTGACGCAACTGTTTTCATACAACAGAGCTGCACACAAATAATCACATAAACGTTGTGGAGACACCACACAATGGTTGTGTAAAGATTTTTGTGCAGACCTACTCTCTATTGTATCAACAAAAAAAATCAGTTGTACATCCAATTGTGAAACCTGAGTGTGTGCGGGGCCATAGATCTTCATTCACACTGTTGACGACCAGCAGGCTGTATTGACTGTAGCGGTCTGGGCTGTGCTGACTGACTGAGAACTAACAGGCCATGGTAAATCCCCGGCCACAGATAGTCTATTTTGAGTCTGCAGAGCTGCTGGTCCAAGATAAATACCTTGAGGTTTAACTGTCATTCATTAAGTGAATGGTGGCAGTTGTGACACTCCTAGTTGGAGATAACCTCGTCCCCAGGCTCAATTCCCACTAGGCACACATAGGTTGAATCAACGTTGTTTCAACATAATTTGTCAATGTATTGTGATGTGGAATCATCATGGTAATTTGAAAAAGTCCAGTATTGTTTTCATCTCATTTCAACCAGTGTTGTAAACATTGAAATTAGGGTAAAACTTAAACTTAAATACATGGACTTAAATGTAGATTCAGTTATATGGCATAAATGCAGAAAGTAAACAGCATAGTGGGTAAATTTCTGCAACAACTAAGAGCGTTAAAGCATGAGGCTCAACTTCATTGCTGTTTTTGGTCGAGTGGCTATCACAATGGGAACAGCTTGAAGTGAACCCGTGCACATGCGCAGATACTGTGTGTGTGAGTGAAGTCTTGCATCTCGCTCATCTCAATATCTGCTATGGCAACGTCATTTCGCTGAGTCTTCCTTTAACTTGATTAACAGGTTGTTTCATCAATATAATTTCAACAAAATCAATAGAACTATGTAACCATTGAAATGGTGTTAAATTCCAAATAGAAAGGTAATTCAAGTGGGTGGTTGAATTTTAGATTTAATTACAGTGGCTTGCAAAAGTATTCACCCCCCTTGGCATGTTTCTATTTTGTTGCCTTACAACCTGGAAATAAAATAGATTTTTTGGGGGTTTGTATCATTTCATTTACACAACAGGCCTACTACATTGAAGAAGCAAAATATATTTTATTGGGGAACAAACAAGAAATAAAACAATGCAAACTTGAGTGTGGTTAACTATTCACCCCCCAAAGTCAATACTTCGTAGAGCCACCTTTTGCAGCAATTACAGCTGCAAGTCTCTAGGGGTATGTCTCAATAAGCTTGGCACATCTAGTCACTGGGATTTTTGCCCATTCTTCAAGACAAACTGCTCCAGCTCCTTCAAATTGGATGGGTTCCGCTGGTGTACAGCAATCTTTGTCATACCACAGTTTCTCAATTGGATTGAGGTCTGGGTTTTGACTAGGCCATTCCAAGAGATTTAAATGTTTCCCCTTAAACCACTCGAGTGTTGCTTTAGAAATATACTTAGGGTCATTGTCCTGCTGGAAGGTGAACCTCTGTCCCAGTCTCAAATCTCTGGAAGACAAACAGGTTCCCCTCAAGAATTTTCCTGTATTTAGTGCCATCCATCATTCCTTCAATTCTGACCAGTTCCCAATCCCTGCTGATGAAAACCATCCCCATAGCATGATTCTGCCCCCACTATGCTTCACTGTGGGGATGGTGTCTTGCGGTGATGAGAGTTGTTGGTTTGCGCCACACATATAATTTTCCTTGATAGCCAAAAAGCTAAATTTTAGTGTCATCTGACCAGAGTACATTCTTCCATATGATTGGGGAGTCTCCTACATGCCTTTTGGCCGAACACCAAATGATTTGCTTATTTTTTTCTTGAAGCTTTTTTTTCTGGCCACTCTTCCTTAAAGCCCAGCTCTGTCGAGTATACGGCTTAAAGTGGTTCTATGGACAGTTACTCCAATCTCCGCTGTGGAGCTTTGCAGCTCCTTCAGTGTTATCGTTGATCTCTTTATTTCCTCTCTGATGAATGCCCTCCTTGCCTGGTCCGTGAGTTTTGGTGGGCGGCCTTCTCTTGGCAGGTTTGTTGTGGTGCCATATTCTTTCCATTTTTAGAAAATGGATCCGTGGGATATTCAATGTTTTGGATATTTTTTTTACCCAACCCTGATCTGTACTTCTCCACAACTTTGTCCCTGACTGGTTTAGAGAGCTCCTTGGTCTTCATGGTGCCCCTTGCTTAGTGGTGTTGCAGACTCTGCGGCCTTTAAGAACAGGGGTGTATATATACTGAGATCATGAGACAGATCATGTGACACTTAGATTGCACACAGGTTGACATAACTAATTATGTGACTTCTTAAGGTAATTGGTTGCACCAGATCTTATTTAGGGGCCTCACGGCCGATACATAAAACATAAAGCTCTGACGAAGGCTGCGAGGCCGATACGTAAAGCTTATTAAAGAGCAGTGATACTATCAAGAGCACAGAGTGTGGGTTTCCTCTTTTTTCTCTCCTATGTTTGAAACAACGTCATACTATCAACCTAAATAAAGAGGTATATTGACATAGAATGTGAAGCCACAGTCAAATGATTTCTGCCTGAACAGTGAGAGATAATGAGCGATAATGTACTGTATTTCAGTGAGAACAATTCTACCATCCAAATACCTACCTCTATGTACCCTGCTTAGCTTTGGAAACAAGCTGTGTTCGTTTCAACTGAGATATCAGGTCAACACATTTAGACATTGATCAGTGTCCATACTCATTTGCGTAAACTACCTAAATAACATAGTTGAATGTAACTAACTTTAGTTGAAAGTAACTAAGCTGTATGTGAAAGTCAATTCAGTGTGAGGATGTAGGCTACATTGACATGGGACCTGGTCAAAAATACTGCACTAAATAAGTAATGGAGGCAATTGGAATGCAGACTTAGAGTTCTAAATTACAAATACAATAAGCAATATCTGTAAATTGTCAGCGAAGGAACCTTGATGTTCTGGAATTAACTTTCCTCATATGGGCAATATTGGGATTCAGATTATTGACACTTTCTTTTCAGTGTAGCATAGTACAATATAGGGTTGGGTGATGGCAACCGTTGTCCCATTGTGGTTATGTACAATGGTATTGCCCCTTATTGGCCAACCGCCAATTAATTTTAAAGAAAATTAAAAGCAGCGTTGAGCTATAGCGCAAAATAGCTTGCTACAACTGGATTAATCTTAACGAAAGATTGTGTTGTGTTAAATTACATGTCTTTACCATTAGGCCCATAAAAAAGTGTAAGGGCCTGCACACACAGGATGTCCCGTTTAAAGCATAAAGAACCCAGAATGTCAAGGTACAGTGTATTCAGACCCCTTCACTTTTCCACATTTTGTTAAGTCACAGCCTTATTACAAAATGGATTAAATTGTTTTCCCCTCCTTATCAATCTACACACAATAACCCATAATAACAAAGCAAAAACAGGTTTTTAGACATTTTTGCCCCCAAAAAATAACATTTACATAAGTATTCAGACCCTTTTCTCAGTACTTTGTTGAAGCACCTTTGGCAGCAATTTCAGCCTCGAGTCTTAGCTATGATGCTACAAGCTTGGCACACCTGTATTTGGGAGTTTCTCCCATTCTTCTCTGCAGATCCTCTCAAGCACTGTCAGGTTGGATGGGGTGCATCGCTGTACAGCTATTTTCAGGTATCTCCAGGGATGTTCGATCGGGTTCAAGTCTGGGCCACTCAAGGACATTCAGAGACTTGTCCCACTCCTGCGTTGTCTTGGCTGTGTGCTTAGTCATTATCTTGTTGGAAGGTAAACCTTCACGCCAGTCTGTAGCAGGTTTTCATCAAGGATCTCTCTGTGCTCCGTTCATCTTTCCCTCGATCCTGACTAGTCTCCCAGTCCGTGCCGCTGAAAAACATCCCCACAGCATGATGCTTCCATTTAAGAACAATGTAGGCCACTGTGTTCTTTTGGACCTTCAATGTTGCAGAATTTGTTTTGTACCTTTCCCCAGTTCTGTGCCTCGACACAATCCTGTCTCAGAGCTCTACGGACAATTCCTTCAACCTCATTGCTTGGTTTTTGCTCTGACATGCATTGTCAGCTGTGGGGCCTTATATAGACAGGCGTGTGCCTTCACAAATCATATCCAATCAATTGAATTTACCACAGGTGGACTCCAATCAAGTTGTAGAAACATCTCAAGGATGATCAAAGGAAACAGGATGCACCTGAGCTCAATTGAGTCTCATGGCAAAGGATCTGAATACTACGCTTTGTCATTGAGGTATTGTGTGTAGATGGATTAAATATATATTTTTCTTATCAATTTTCAAATGAGGCTGTAATGTAACAAAATGTGGAAAAAGTGAAGGGGTCTGAATACTTTCCGAATGCACTGTATATTTTGCACTCTGCTTAAACTTCACAATGATTTTTCTATTGGCTATTGATGTTGTTTGTTCTCTTATTATTAGTCCCCTTGCTACCTTATGTTTTTAGGCTATGCAAACAACTTTTTGAGATGTAACTCCAGATTCATTCATTGTTCGATGCATAAAACGATGAAAGCATATAGGCCCAAGTTATAGTCAAAACCTATCGAAGGGAGAGAGAAGGGTATATAGTCTCTTGTTTTTTAAACAGCTAAACACAAGGAAGTTAGGAAGTGTCCGAATAAGCCCGAGAGATGTATTTTCTGACGGGACATTTTGCTCTGCTTTGGTGGAATTCTCCGCTCTGTCTAGACTACATTCGGTATACCATATTTATTGAAATAGGCCATAGCAAATAGAATAGATATTAAAATGACTCGGAATGCGACTCGTGTGCTGCCCACTGACCGACTCCGTTCTTGTGTGCCATCATGTCACATCACGATGTTGTCTCCAACGACGATGGCTGTCAATCATCGTTGATAGACGATAACCCACACAACACACTCCCCACCTCCCGTCATGATCAGTTCGGACGTTACCGAGAACCACTATACTGTATTTTTTGACAGGGTCATTAGCATTAGAGTCGTCAGACAATGTTTTGCACAAACTTAGCTCAAATTCTAGACGTGGGATTAAAACGAGGCTACAGCGTCAATAAGGTAACAATTAGACTTGGATCCATTTGGACTGAATACGTTTGTAGGTGCAACAGTTTTTATTACATTATTCATTTATCGATCTCACATTTCCATCCATTAAGAACCAATGATCTGCTACATTTTCATAGCATTTCTGACAATGCTAACGTATTTTCAGCTGAATCTCAAGAGTTCTAAGCACTTGGGTTGCACAGCAACAGTGCTAGTTCCCAGCTAACACCAGTTGGAATAGAGGCAAACTACAAGGAAAGGAAGCTAGCTATATTTTGCTATAGAAGGTTTTTCACATGGATGAAGTCATCTGTGTAAACTATTGGCCTTGACACTTGACACCTGTGTGTAATAAGCACAAATAAGATGGCTAACATCCTTGGCTACTATTGCCAGTTAGCTAGCCAACTAAGGTGAGCCAGTAAGGACTCCGTCTACCATTGTCCTAGCTAGCTAGCCACCTACCGGCGTTGTTGCTCCCTCCTCTTCTTCTATGGGGTTTAAAGGCGGTTGGCATCCAACGTTATTGTGCATTACCGCCACCTATTGCACTGGAGTGCTCCTGCCTGTGTAGCTAGCTTAAAAAAAAATTGATCAATAGAAGTAGGAAGAGGGCTTCCTCGGGTGCAGGAATGTGGGCATTCCACATGCAAGAATGCCCTGAATTGTGGGCTGCAATTACACCCTTCTCCATCTTGCTGCTACAGAGGAGAGCATTGCCCTCATCTGTCAGATGCACTCCACCCCTACGGAACCACCATTGTCCCGGAAAACATTCGGATGACCACCATTAAATTCACTCATCTGCCGCACCAGTGCCGCCACCTTGCTGTATTCCAAGTCGTTTCCACCGAGGTGGATGAAATTGATGTGGGGAGAAGTAGCACAGGCCCTCTGCTGGCGGAGAACACCCAGCAGTTATGGTGTATAATAATGTTATGTAATCACTTTCAGGGTATAAAAGAAAGGAAAATGACATGAGCACCACAATGCCTACTCCACCCATGGTTTTTGCTCTTAATAATGATGTTTTCTTTGTTTACTACACCTGGTATTCACAGGTGGTCTCCTATCCCAGTTCTAACCAGGCCCGACCCTGAACAGGCATGGTGGTATGGCCACAAGCATATTTTTTTCAACCTCATTTTCTCCCTGAATTTGGTCCCTTGGCTCATCTCTACATATCCTCAATGGGACAATTGTGCGCCGTCCTATCCCTATAGGGCTCCCGGTCGGTTGTGACACAGCCTGGCTGTAGTAGTGCCTCTGCATTGCAGGCAATGCTTTTGACCGCTGCACCACCCAGGACCCCAAGGTTGTCCAGCACACAGCTTTGACCTACTACAGTAGCTATGTTGGCCTATTGTACTTCAGACAATGTGTATCAGACCAATGCCTACATCTCACTTAACCTTTTACTGCAGTGGACTAAATCAGGGTCACAGAGTTTCTACAAATCTGTACTTTGAAACAAAAGTATATACCTCAGATGGAATCTAAAACAAAAATCCAGAAAATCACATTGTATGATTTTAAGTAATTAATTAGCATTTTATTGCATGACATAAGTATTTGATACATCAGAAAAGCAGAACTTAATATTTGGTACAGAAACCTTTTGCAATTACAGAGATCATACGTTTCCTGTAGTTCTTGACCAGGTTTGCACACAATGCAGCAGGGATTTTTGCCCACTCCTCCATACAGACCTTCTCCAGATCCTTCAGGTTTCGGGGCTGTCACTGGGCAATATGGACTTTCAGCTCTCTCCAAAGATTTTCTATTGGGTTCAGGTCTGGAGACTGGTTAGGACCTTTAGATGCTTCTTCCGGAGCCACACCTTAGTTGCCCTGGCTGTGTGTTTCTGGTCATTGTCATGTTGGAAGACCCAGCCACGACCCATCTTCAATGCTATTGTCGTGGATAATTGTTTCAGAAATATAATACTCTCAGAAGAACTTTGTGAATTCAATGTAGACTTTAATACAAGTTATTAAGAGCCGTGCTGGTCCGCGGAACAGCCGCCGCTTCTCAGCACTGGCTCTGCTTTTATACATACATAGTATTGGTGTACATCACATATGTAAATAAAGTTACTCCCCCTTAGTATCTGCTTTTGGTTACAACGATGGCAGAACTCTTTCCATGTTCTAAAAATAATATATGTATTGCATGCTTATGTTTTACGTGTTAGTCATCATTACCATTACCATCTTGCCTACATCTTTCTTCCTGTATCCTGCTGACCATAGCACGTTCAGCTGTCATGAATGCACGTATGGTTTTGGTTAATGTATTCTTTCAAAAATAGAGTATGGTCTGGGTGTCATATGGCCTGGATATCATCTTCTCTTAATGTGCATGTCCTTGCTACTTCAGCCTAGCAGCCAAACCTATCTACATGCAATGCTGAGCTTTCCTCAATGGTTCGCTCCAACACTATCCATACTCCCCTCAATACGGTGCAGTCGTCCTGTCCCCTTTGCAGAAAAGCATCCCCAAAGAATGATGTTTCCACCTCCATGCTTCACGGTTGAGATGGTGTTCTTGGGGTTGTACTCATACTTCTTCTTCCTCCAAACACGGCGAGTGGAGTTTTGACCAAAAAACTCTATTTTTGTCTCATCAGACCACATGACCTTCTCCGATTCCTCCTCTGGATCATCCAGATGGTCATTGGCAAACTTCAGATGGGCCTGGACATGCGCTGGCTTGAGCAGGAGGACCTTGCGTGCGCTGCAGGATTTTAATCCATGACGGCGTAGTGTGTTACTAATGGTTTTCTTTGAGACTGTGGTCCCAGTTCTCTTCAGGTCATTGACCAGGTCCTGCCGTGTAGTTCTGGGCTGATCGCTCACCTCCCTCATGATCATTGATGCCCCACAAGGTGAGATCTTGCATGGAGCCCCAGACCGAGTGTGATTGACCGTCATTTTGAACTTCTTCCATTTTCTAATAATTGCGCCAACAGTTGTTGCCTTCTCACCAAGCTGCTTGCCTATTGCAGGTCTACAATTGTATCCCTGATGTCCTTACACAGCTCTCTGGTCTTGGCCATTGTGGAGAGTTTGGAGTCTGTTTGATTGAATGTGTGGACAGGTGTCTTTTATACAGGTAACGAGTTCAAACAGATGCAGTTAATACAGGTAATGAGTGGAGAACAGGAGGGGTTCTAAAAGAAAAACTATCAGGTCTGTGAGAGCCGGAATTCTTACTGGTTGGTAGGTGATCAAATACTTGTCATGCAATACAATTCAAATTCATTACTTAAAAATCATACAATGTGATTTTCTGGATATTTGTTTTAGATTCCGTCTCTCACAGTTGAAGTGTACCTATGATAAAAATGACAGACCTCTACATGCTTGTGTAAGTAGGAAAACCGGCAAAATCGGCAGTGTATCAAATACTTGTTCTCCCCACAGTAGTTGAAATGTATTACATTTTTTATTAGCATCACAATTTTACACTTTATATACATCACAGAGGACTGAAATATAACAAAACAGTTCGACATAGAAACACCGGATTTGTCAGTTTCTTTAAATAAGCTTTAGTAATTATGAAATAATAAAAAATATAAATAACAGAAGAGGGTGTATTTGGTCATTGATTGCAGGAATGGGCTACAACAGTTTGTTATTAATAGACACTAGTGTACATCCCAAAACATACATGTGGAAAAATAATACATTATTTACAAGTGCAAAATACAGCAGTGCTAGCAATCCAATAGGGGAAGACCCCAGGAGGGGGCATCTTAATCATTGATTTATTTGAAGGTGGAAGATATTGTTCTTGTCTCTGGAAATACAATCAATACTTAACCTTACATATCCACAGAGGTTTTGGCATTTTATTTTTTGGATTGTTTGTTGTCATACCCTTTGTCAAATGGAGACACAAACACACATTCCTGCAGTCGTACACATGGAAGATCAACAAATGGATTTTCAGATTTCCTCAAAACCATCAAACTTTATTAATAATTAGTGCAGTAATGGAGCGTTAACTCTACACCATTGGGTGACCGTTAAAGCCCAAATAAGCAGGGTTCGGAAACAACTCTTTATAGTCATCCTCAGTCCTCATAACAAAAAACATATGTGAAATTATACACAGGTACATTGTGCGCTCATATTTACAAGATATTTGCATGGTGCCAAATATCCATCTCTAGGTCATTTACTACTTGTATATCCAAAAATACTAATGCAACATGGGACACTAGGTCGTTCCCTTAAATTTATGAAGTCCAGCATTCATTAATAACCTAGAGGGAGGGTTCTCCTCACTCTGGCAGACAGATCATCATTTCACAGACACTGCTCATGGAATGGAATGTTGTCTTCTCGCCAAACCATCATGTATCGACTGTTAGTGTTAAACCTCAGAGGCTCATCTCAGAAAAAGGCAGTGAGAATGTAAATAGGAATACATTCTAATATAAAAGTAATGTGCTTAACATAATGTTGTAATTCTACCACAGATGTTTGGATGGTGTCACGAACCGGCTCAAAGCCCGTAACAAAGGGAGACAACGTGGAGATAAGGAGTAGCAAAATATGTATTTATTAACTAAAGCAACTAAGTATAGTATACAATGGTGTGTGTAATCAGTAATCAGTAGTGTAAGTGAGTGTTTTGCATGCATGAATGTGATAATGCAGGGTGATGAAAGGTGCCAAAGCAAACAAACAAAAGGCCACCAAGAACCACACCACAATCTACAACAGGTGTCTGCATGGAGAGAGTCTCCTCCATGAATGTTGAAGAGGTCTATTTATCCTGGGAGACACCTGGCCCAGGTGTTTCCCATGTAGCTGACGACCCTCTCAACTCCGCCCACCGGCATCCTAATAAGGAAACAAGAACAAAGACAGAATACGGCAGACAGAGTGGGAGGGTCGTCACAATGGATATTTTTTTGTTGTTCACCTTTATTTAACCAGGTAGGCCAGTTGAGAACAAGTTCTCATTTACAACGGCGATATAGATATATATATGGATGCAAGGAGGATAGATGGCATGACTTACTGACTTCTGTTGCGTCCCTGCAGTGTGTGGCTGTGACCTGGCTCACGGAGGCTTCTTCATGAAAAATGGAGACTACCTGTGTACCCTGGACTACCAGCGAATGCACGGTACACGCTGCAACGGCTGTAGGGACTTTGTGGAGGGAGAGGTGGTCACTGCCCTAGGCAAGACTTACCACCCTGCCTGCTTTGTCTGCACCATCTGCAAGTAAGAATCTCCTTTTCAAAGGAGCCCTGGTCAAGAGCTAGCAGAATTACTCATTATCCATCTCATTACTCTTATTGTTCACATTCATTTTACTCTTATCATCCTGCCTGCATCCTCATCTGCATTGATTGCGTTGGTCTTCAAATGGGTCAATCGGCTCACTCCAACAATGCTGACACACATTCACCTCATCATACACTGTTAATCATGTGACCCGTGCTACACATCTGTCTATATCCGTCTGGTGTCTGATCATTTGTCCATGTATATTTCTGTCTCTCCCACAGACGACCATTTCCTGCTGGGGATAGGGTCACCTTCAATGGCAAAGACTGTCTGTGTCAGTACTGTGTCCAGCCCATGTCCCCAGGACCTGGCAAAGACCTCATCGACTCCAACTGTAAGTAGCCTCTGTCTCCACTATAATTACAGTACTGTAGTTACATTGAACTAACATTTAAACTCAAATACTAAAAGAAATGTACCAAACAATTTATTTGAGTTCAGATGATGTGTGTAACCCATTGTCTGTGATAACCACCAGAACTCTGTAAAATACTAGTAACCAATATAAAGTATTCAGTAATAAGTACAGCAATATTTTGGGGAAATATGTTGGTTTGTTAGTGAGAACACTGGACAAAATAGTTGAGTGCGGGCCAACATAATGCAATTTATTTTGAAGAGAGGGTCTGAAGGTAGCTGTTAAACACAGGCTGTAGACTTGGAACATGTTGGCCTTCTAGGCAGAGTTGCAAAGAAAAAGCCATAACAGACTGGGCAATAAAAAAAATGTAAGATGGGCAAAAGAACAGACACTGGACAGAGGAACTCTACCTAGAAGGCCAGCATCCCGGAGTCGCCTCTTCACTGTTGACATTGAGACTGGTGTTTTGCGGGTACCATTTAATGAAGCTGCTAGTTGAGGACTTGTGTGAGGCGTCTGTTTCTCAAACTAGACACTCTAATGTACTTGTCCTCTTACTCAGTTGTGCACCGGGGCCTCCCACTCATCTTTATATTCTGGTTAGAGCCAGTCTGTGGTGTTCTGTGAAGGGAGTAGTCAAATCAAATCAAATGTTATTTGTCACATACACATGGTTAGCAGATGTTAATGCGAGTGCAGCGAAATGCTTGTGCTTCTAGTTCCGACAATGCAGTAATAACCAACAAGTAATCTAACTAACAATTCCAAAACTACTGTCTTATACACAGTGTAAGGTAATAAAGAATATGTACATAAAGATATATGAATGAGTGATGGTACAGAGCAGCATGGGCAAGATACAGTAGATGGTATCGAGTACAGTATATACATATGAGATGAGAATGTAAACAAAGTGGCATAGTTAAAGTGGCTAGTGATACATGTATTACATAAGGATGCAGTAGATGATATAGAGTACAGTATATACGTATGCATATGAGATGAATAATGTAGGGTATGTAACATTATATTAGGTAGAATTGTTTAAAGTGGCTAGTGATATATTTTACATCATTTCCCATCAATTCCCATTATTAAAGTGGCTGGAGTTGAGTCAGTGTCAGTTTGTTGGCAGCAGCCACTCAATGTTAGTGGTGGCTGTTTAACAGTCTGATGGCCTTGAGATAGAAGCTGTTTTTCAGTCTCTCGGTCCCAGCTTTGATACACCTGCACTGACCTCACCTTCTGGATGATAGCGGGGTGAACAGGCAGTGGCTCGGGTGGTTGTTGTCCTTGATGATCTTTATGGCCTTCCTGTAACATCGGGTGGTGTAGGTGTCCTGGAGGGCAGGTAGTTTGCCCCCGGTGATGCGTTGTGCAGACATCACTACCCTCTGGAGAACCTTATGGTTGTGGGCGGAGCAGTTGCCGTACCAGGCGGTGATACAGCCCGACAGGATGCTCTCGATTGTGCATCTGTAGAAGTTTGTGAGTGCTTTTGGTGACAAGCCAAATTTCTTCAGCCTCCTGCTGCGCCTTTTTCACGATGCTGTCTGTGTGAGTGGGCCAATTCAGTTTGTCTGTGATGTGTATGCCAAGGAACTTAAAACTTGCTACCCTCTCCACTACTGTTCCATCGATGTGGATAGGGGGGTGTTCCCTCTGCTGTTTCCTGAAGTCCACAATCATCTCCTTAGTTTTGTTGACGTTGAGTGTGAGGTTATTTTCCTGACACCACACTCCGAGGGCCCTCACCTCCTCCCTGTAGGCCGTCTCGTCGTTGTTGGTAATCAAGCCTACCACTGTTGTGTCGTCCGCAAACTTGATGATTGAGTTGGAGGCGTGCGTGGCCACGCAGTCGTGGGTGAACAGGGAGTACAGGAGAGGGCTCAGAACGCACCCTTGTGGGGCCCCAGTGTTGTAGATCAGCGGGGTGGAGATGTTGTTGCCTACCCTCACCACCTGGGGGCGGCCCGTCAGGAAGTCCAGTACCCAGTTGCACAGTAGTAGTACGAAGCATTGTATGAGATCTTCAGTTTCTTGGCAATTTTCACATGGAATATCCTTCATTTCTCAGAACGAGAATGGACTGACGAGTTTCAGAAGAAAGATCTTTGTTTCTGGCCATTTTGAGCATGTAATCGAACCCACAAATGCTGATACCCCAGATATTCAACTAAACTCAGCAAAAAAATAAACGTCCTCTCACTGTCAACTGTGTTCATTTTCATCAACATGTGTAAATATTTGTTTGAACATAAGATTCAACAACTTGAAACAAACTGAACAAGTTCCACAGACATGGGACTAACAGAAATTGAATAATGTGTCCCTGAACAAAGGGGGGGGGTCAAAATCAAAAGAAGGTCAATATCTGTTGTGGACACCAGCTGCATTCAGCACTGCAGTGCATCTCCTCCTCATGGACAGCACCATATTTGCCAGTTCTTGCTGTGAGATTTTACCCCACTCTTCCACCAAGGCACCTTGCAAGTTCCTGGACATTTCTGGGGGGAATGCCTCTAGCACTCAACCTCCGATCCAACAGGTCCTAGACGTGATCAATGGGATTGAGATCTGGGCTCTTCGCTGGCCATGGCAGAACACTGATTCCTGTCTTCATTCCTGTCTTACAGGAAATCACACAAAGAATGGCTGATGGCATTGTCATGCTGGAGGGTCATGTCAGGATGAGCCTGCAGGAAGTGTACCACATGAGGGAGGAGGATGTCTTCCCTGTAAAGCACAGTTTTGAGATTGCAAGCAATGACAATAACCTCAGTCCGATGATGCTGTGACACACTGCCCCAGACCATGACGGACCCTCCACCTCCAAATCATTCCGCTCCAGAGTACAGGCCTTGGTGTAATGCTCATTCCTTTGACGTTAAACGCAAATCCGACCATCACCCCTGGGTGAGACAAAACTGTGACCCGCCAGTGAAGAGCACTTTTTGCCAGTCCTGTCTGGTCTAGCGACATTGGGTGTGTGCCCATAAGCAACGTTGCTGCCAATGATGTCTGGTGAGGACATGCCGTACAACAGGCCTACAAATCCAGTCTGAGCACTGATGGAGGGATTATGCGTTCCTGGTGTAAATCGAGGAGTTGTTGTTGCCATCCTGTACCTATCCCGCAGGTGTGATGTTAGGATGTACCGATCCTGTGCAGGTGTTGTTACACGTGGTCTGCCACTGCGAGGATGATCAGCTGTCCGTCCTGTCTCACTGTAGGGCTATCTTAGGCTTCTCACAGTATGGACATTGCAATTTATTGCGCTGGCCACATCTGCAGTCCTCATGCCTCCTTGCAGCATGCCTAAGGCAGGTTCACGCAGATAAGCAGGGACCCTGGGCATCTTTCTCTGGTGTTTTTCAGAGTCAGTAGAAAGGCCTCTTTAGTGTCCTGAATTTTCACAACTGTGACATTAATTGCCTACCATCTGTAAGCTGTATTTCTGATCAATTTGATGTTATTTTAAATGGACAAAAATCTGCTGTTCTTTCAAAAACAAGGACCCAAATTGACCCCAAACTTTTGAACGCTATTTATGTTTTTAAATTTTTTATACATTTGCAAACTTTTCCAAAAACCTGTTTTTGCTTTGTCATTATGGGATAGTGTGTGTAGATTAATTAGAAGAAAACAACAACAATTTACTCAATTTTAGAATAAGACTGTAATGTGGCTACCCCGGTCAACTGCCCTGCACCCCCCACAGCAACTCGCCCAAGCCTCCCCCATTTCTCCTTCACCCAAATCCAGATAGTCATGTTCTGAAAGAGCTGCAAATTCTGGACCCCTACAAATCAGCCGAGCTAGACAATCTGGACCCTTCTCTTTCTAAAATTATTGCAACCCCTATTTCTAGCCTCTTTCATATCGTCTGAGATTCCCAGAGATCAGAAAGCTGCCGCGATCATCCCCCTCTTCAAATGTGGTGGCACTCTAGACCCAAACTGCTACAGACCTATACAGTATGTCCTAACCTTTCGGAGACCTGCCTTTCTAAGGTCTCCGAAAGCCAAATTAACAAACAGATTACCGACCATTTAGAATCCAACTATACTTTCTCCGCTATGCAATCTGGTTTCAGTGCTGGTCATGGGTGCGCCTTAGCCACGCTCAAGGTCCTAAACGATATCATAACCGCAATCGATAAGAGGCATTACTGTGCAGCCATATTCATCGACCTGGCCAAGGCTTTCCCCTCTGTCAATCGCCACATTCTTATCGGCAGACTCAACAGCCTTGGTTTCTCAAATGACTGCCTCGCCTGGTTCACCAACTACTTCTCAAACAGAGTTCAGTATGTCAAATCAGAGGGCCTGTTGTCCGGACCTCTGGCAGTCTCTATGGGAGTGCCATGGGGTTAAATTCTCGGGCCGACTCTCTTCTCTGTATACATCAATGATCTCGCCCTTGCTGCTGGTGATTCTCTGATCCACCTCTACGCAGACAACAACATTCTGTATACTTCTGGCCCTCCTTTGGACACTGTGTTAACTAACCTCCAGACGAGAGTCAATGCCATACAACTCTCCTTCAGTGGCCTCCTACTAATCTTAAATGCAAGTAAAACTAAATGCATGCTCTTCAACCGATCTCTGCCAGCACCTGCCCGCCCATCCAGCATCACTACTCTGGACAACTACAAATACCTAGATGTCTGGTTAGATTGTAAACTCTCCTTCCAGACTCACATTAAGCATCTCCAATCCAAAATTAAATCTAGAAACAACTTATTTCACAACAAAGCATCCTTCACTCATGCTGCCAAAAATACCCTTGTAAAACTGACCAACCTACCGATCCTCAACTTCAGCAATGTTATTTACAAAATAGCCTCCAACACTCTACTCAACAAATTGGATGCAGTCTATCACAGTGCCATCCTTTTTGTCACCAAAGCCCCATATACTACCCACCACTGACCTGTACTCTCTCGTTGGCTGGCCATCGCTTCATACTCATCGCCAAACCCACTGGCTCCAGGTCATCTACAACTTTCGGCTAGGTAAAGCCCCACCTTATCTCAGCTCACTGGTCACCATAGCAGGATCCACCCGTAGCACGTACTCCAGCAGGTATATCTCACTGGTCACCCCGAAAGCCAATTCCTACTTTGGCCGCCTTTCCTTCCAGTTCTCTGCTGCCAATGACTGGAATGAACTGCAAAAATCACTGAAGCTGGAGACTCATATCTCCCTCACTAGCTTTAAGCACTAGCTGTCAGAGCAGCTCGCAGATCACTGCACCTGTACATAGCTCATCCAACTACCTCATCCCCATACTGTATTGATTTATCTATCTATCTTGCTCCTTTCCACCCAATTATCTCTACTTGCACATTCATATTCTGTACATCTATCACTCCATTGTTTAATTGGTATATTGTAATGACTTCACCACCATGGCCTATCTATTGCCTTACCTCCCTTATCTTACCTCATTTGCACACACTGTATATATACTTTTTCAACTCTATTATTGACTGTATTTTTGTTTATTCTGTTGTTGTATGTTTTGAACTGCTTTGCTTTTTCTTGGCCAGGTTGCAGTTGTAATTGAGAACTTGTTCTCAACTAGTCTACCTGGTTAAATAAGGTGAAATAAAAATAATAAAAAAATTTAACAAAATGGAGTAAGGGTCTGAATGCTTTCCGAATGCACCGTTATCTTGAATCAGAGGCAAAAACGGTGCAATCAGTTACCAGTCTAATAGTACGGAAATTGACAGCATCACTAGTCCTTTGCCAGTGCTTTGACCAAGGGCCCATTCCGGTAGTTGACGAGGAGGCAGGCAACGGTGTAGAGCTGGTTGATGCACCCAGTGATGGAGAGAGGGATGACCATGTCAAACATTTACAGCTTGTCTTACAAATTGGTGCATTCACCTTATGACATCCAGTGGGACAGTCACTAGTGCATCTAAAACGTTCACTCTGCTTAAAGAATCAGTCGTGAGGGAGTTTGTTCCACCTGGGGGCCAGAGCCACATGGACCCTCAGCCGAGCAATGGCTTGCGTCTCCTTGACTTCTGCTGCTGGCATCTGTACCCTCTGAGAGGAAATCCGGTCGTAGGACCTTGCAGGGCACACAGTCGTCCACGATTATGGACATCCTTGCTTTCAGCACATGCATGATACCCGACTGCTTCAGGATCTCCTTGTCACTTACAGAACCTCAGTGCAAACACCTTTGTTGCAGCCCTTTACTATGTGGTGCCATGCCAATCATCACCTTGAAAGTGCAGTGGGACTTCATTCTGAAGCAGGAGAGAAGATCAATTTGATGCATACTGTACAAATCCAACGTGCAGTATGCACCACACAGAACACACACTGCAACGCAATGCTGCAAAGCAAACACAGTGTTCCATTGGAAATGAATGTACTTCTGGTGTTCCAAAACGCAATGACACTGTCGGTGTGATCGAGGCGTAAGACACAAGATCCTTTTACTGCCACCAGGGCAACAAAATAACACCATACAAATGCAGATAAATTAAGGAATGATGAGAAAAGAAAATATTATTGTTACTTACAACAAAGATCAAGGCAATGGTTTTGTGCAAACATTTTAAAGCCTTTATTAAACAAAGCATTTATTTATGTTGGTTTTTACTTAATTTGTTGTATGCTTATTTTTACACATTGTTTCTACTCAAGCCACAACACAGTTTTGGTCTCAGTCTATTTAGACCTTGTTTTAAATGACCTTTTGATACCATATATTATTCATTTTATAGAAGCAAAGCAGCACTCTTTATCCTCTCTATATTATTATCATTACCATAACCTACCTTGTCTAGAACCGTGTATCGGAGGCAGCAAAATCGCTCCAAACAGAAATCGCTGACAGACAGATATTTCCTCCACCTGTCTCCTCAGTTTCTCTACCTCCTTATGAAGATATTTGCCTTGCTTCAGTGCCAGGTCAGCAGCTGAACAATAATCATGATACAGGTGGAGGAAGTCATTCATCCACCTGAGCCAGCTCATAAGTTGGTTGTTCTCTCCTTTGCCATACCCCAGGTCTTGGCACTGTAACTTAATAGTCATTCCACTGGAACAGGGTGGGGAGAGCTCCCTTCCTGAGTAGCCAACGTCCAGTGGGGGTTAAAGGCTTGATAAAGTCATCACTTTGGAAGTGGCAGCTGCAGACCCTTGTATGGGAGGTGATGTTGAATCTCACATCAAATTTTCCAGTGCACGTGTGAAAGCTCAACATATATCTTGGAGGAAGTTGCACACAGTGGTATACAGCAATGCTCAGCTTCATGTCGTAAAATTCTAAAAACCTTCCTTGAACTAATTTGAGGTTAGGCTATAATGGAACAAAAATATATAACAAACGGTACTAATAAAAATATAAGATTTGTTTGGCTGACAATTTATGCTTTCCCTGCTAGCCTGCTATTGTATCAAAGATGATGAGTGCGCAATACTGGTAATCAAGGGCTAGCTGTAAGTTTTGCCGAAATACATAGGCTAGTGGGCATGCATAAAGCGAATTGTTACACAGCAATGATTTGATATTGAGATTAAAAAAGGCTGCATTGAAACTTTAAAAAGAGCTGAGTGTACCAAGTCCAGGCAGTGATTTCCTGTTTGTTTGTTTTCTTCTGTTAGGTGTCAAATGAACACGACCCTGGTTTCTCTCTGTGTTGCCAGTTAGCTTATATACAGGGGTTTCCATAAATAAGGGTGCTGATTCTCCTCATGTCATCATTTCAAGCTCTTTATACTCTGTGTGTCATGGGATTTTATTTTATTATTTTTTTATTTCACCTTTATTTAACCAGGTAGGCTAGTTGAGAACAGGTTCTCATTTGCAACTGAGACCTGGCCAAGATAAAGCATAGCAGTGTGAACAGACATCAGAGTTACACATGGAGTAAACAATTAACAAGTCAATAACACAGAGAAAAAAAGGGGAGTCTATATACAATGTGTGCAAAAGGCATGAGGAGGTAGGCGAATAATTACAATATTGCAGATTAACAATGGAGTGATAAATGATCATGTACAGGTAGAGATATTGGTGTGCAAAAGAGCAGAAAAGTAAATAAATAAAAACTGTGGGGATGAGGTAGGTGAAAATGGGTGTGCTATTTACCAATAGATTATGTACAGCTGCAGCGATCAGTTAGCTGCTGAGCTAGCTGATGTTTGAAGTTGGTGAGGGAAATAAAAGTCTCCAACTTCAGCGATTTTTGCAATTCGTTCCAGTCACAGGCAGCAGAGTACTGGAACGAAAGGCGGCCGAATGAGGTGTTGGCTTTAGGGATGATCAATGAGATACACCTGCTGGAGCGCGTGCTACGGATGGGTGTTGCCATCGTGACCAGTGAGCTGAGATAAGGCGGAGCTTTGCCTAGCATGGCCTTGTAGATGACCTGAAGCCAGTGGGTCTGGCGACGAATATGTAGCGAAGGCCAGCCGACTAGAGCATACAAGTCGCAGTGGTGGGTAGTATAAGGTGCTTTAGTGACAAAACGGATGGCACTGTGATAAACTGCATCCAGTTTGCTGAGTAGAGTGTTGGAAGCAATTTTGTAGATGACGTCGCCGAAGTCGAGGATCGGTAGGATAGTCAGTTTTACTAGGGTAAGCTTGGCAGCGTGAGTGAAGGAGGCTTTGTTGCGGAATAGAAAGCCGATTCTTGATTTGATTTTCGATTGGAGATGTTTGATATGGGTCTGGAAGGAGAGTTTGCAGTCTAGCCAGACACCTAAGTACTTATAGGTGTCCACATATTCAAGGTCGGAGCCATCCAGTGTGGTGATGCTAGTCGGGCATGCGGGTGCAGGCAGCGATCGGTTGAAAAGCATGCATTTGATTTTACTAGCGTTTAAGAGCAGTTGGAGGCCACGGAAGGAGTGTTGTATGGCATTGAAGCTCGATTGGAGGTTAGATAGCACAGTGTCCAATGACGGGCCGAAAGTGTATACAATGGTGTCGTCTGCGTAGAGGTGGATCAGGGAATCGCCCGCAGCAAGAGCAACATCATTGATATATACAGAGATGACACTGGGATCCTATGACATGACTGGGAGCTTAGGAAGAAGTGATTTATTTCTTTGTAGATCGCCTGGATAAGCTTTTGGTAATTAAGTGATAATGCCCAATAATGCCCGAGAAGCCGGTGTTTATTGGATATATTGGCACGGGTGTTAGGCCCGAGACGAAGTCATTGTTATAATATTGTTTTCCAGTAGCCTAATTACAAGTGAACTTAGAAATAACACAAACAGGCTATGAACAACACACCTTAGACCGTTCTCATCTGTTTTTACAAGGAATGAGATGGGCTTTGGTGCCAATATATCCAACAAACACAGGCTTCTCAGCATTATAACTTAAATATACCTTAACGGAAGATTGAAGCACCCATTAATAAGCCATGGCTGTTGACCCTCTGCCACCATCTAGCGTATAGGTTTTGAATAGATGGAAACTATTGTTTGTGTGTGTGTGTTTTACAGGCTGTACGGGCTGTGGTAGAGACATTAAGAATGGTCAGGCTCTCTTAGCACTGGAGAGACAGTGGCACCTGGGCTGCTTTAAGTGTACGGCCTGTAAAAAAGTCCTCACTGGGGAGTACATCAGCAAGTAAGTCTAACAGCTATTATACACATGAAATGCTTACACACATAATGAAATACACAGTGTACTTGCAAACAAAGTAAAACCCACTATTCTATTATTTTATACACACAACATACTTGCAGACACAGTGAAATATACTATTCTATTTTATCCTATTCTAATGCAGTCTTTCTGTATTCTCCTATCTCTTTGCTCAGGGATGGCGCACCCTATTGTGAGAAGGACTACCAGATCCATTTTGGGGTCCAGTGCGAGGCATGCCAGCAGTTTATCACAGGCAAAGTACTGGAGGTAAGCCAATCACCAATCACCTAACATTCATCATGTGAGAGGAGAGAGAGGAGGAGGCGGGACTGAGAAAGGTATTGGCGGACTGAACAAAGTTATGTAGAGCACCTCAAGATAAAAACATAATATTCTATATCGGCAAGTTAGACTAAATATTAGCACTACACAATTAACTCTTTAGTCATATCACAGTTGACCTATTTGCTTATGGTTTTCCCTACACCTTAGTGACCTGCTTTTTAAATTATATGAACAAAAAATATTCAATTGTATTTGGAACGGCGAGCCAGACAAAATTGAAAGGCCTATTTAAATAACGAATGTGAATTCGGAGGGCAGAAATTATTAAATATTAAACCATTAGACCTCTCACTAAAGGCTTCAGTCCAAACTGGTTCTCTAGTAAATTGATAAGAATGTCTCATGCTATGTTCAAGAGGGCATTTTTCTCTTTATTCAGATTACACCTGTTCACTTTCGGTTGTTTGAAAAGGAAATTATCTCCAAAATATCATTATTTTTTAAACAATCCTTAGAAAGTTGGTTGCAATTTCATTTTAATCCACCTGAAAAGACAGACCAAATAATATCACAAATATTGTGGTTAAACTCAAATATACTAAATGATTTAAAAAAAAAAAAATCGAAGAAATTTTTAAAAAAGGTATAATTTTGGGGAATCATAAATAGGACTGGTGGAGTTATGTCACACAGACATTTTGAAATGTCTGCTCTACCCAAAATTACAACCAATTGATTGCAGCATCATCACAAAAATGGAAGAGGCAAGTAGAAGGGGAAAAAAGTAAGGAACTTATATGTCGGCCCTGTATTAAAGAACATAAAAGGTTAATGAAAAGTGTGATAAATAAAAACATACCAATTTCATTCAAATACCAAAAACTGACAGCTGTGCCATATAAATTGCAAAATAGTTGGGAAGAGATTTGCGATGTACCCATTCCATGGCACATGGTTTATGAATTGATATGCAAAACAATACCGGTTTCAAAACTTCACATTTTTCAATTTAAATAACTATACTTTTTTTTGCAACCAATAGAATGTTATATATATGTGGGATACAATCTTCCCAGCTCTGCAGATTCTGCTGTGAGGAGGCAGAGTCATCAGATCATTTATTTTGGCATTGTCCATATGTAGCTAATTTTTGGTCACAGGTCCAGGAATGGCTGAAGAATTGAAACATTTGCAGAACTAATAATTTTGCACGACCAATTTTTCAGTTTTTGATTTGTTAAAAAAGTTTGAAATATCCAATAAATGTTGTTCCACTTTATGATTGTGTCCCACTTGTTGTTGATTCTTCACAAAAAATACAGTTTTATATCTTTATGTTTGAAGCCTGAAATGTGGCAAAAGGTTGCAAAGTTCAAAGGGGCCGAATACTTTCGCTGTTGATTGTGGCCTGTGAAATGTTGTCCCACTCCTCATCAATGGCCGTGGGAAGTTGCTGGATATTGGCTGGAACTGGAACACGCTGTAGTACACGTCGATCCAGAGCATCACAAACATGCTCAATGGGTGACATGTCTTGTGAGTACACAGGCCATTGAAGAACTGGGAAATGTTCGGTTTCCAGGAATTGTGTACAGATCCTTGTGACATTGGGCCTTGCATTATCATGCTGAAACATGAGGTCCATTCAAATTGCCATTGCTAAAATTAAATTGTGTTCATTGTCCATAGCTTTTGCCTTTCCATACCATAACACCACTGCCACCATGGGGCACTCTGTTCACAATGTTGACATCAGCAAACTACCCCCTCACACTTTGCCATACACGTGGTCTGCGGTTGTGAGGCCGGTTGGATGTACTGCCAAATTTTATAAAACGACATTGGAGGGCAGCTTATTGTAGGGAAATGAACATTCAATTCTCTGGCAACAGCTCTGGTGGACATTACTGAGGTCAGAATGCCAATTTGCCCTCTCAAACCTTGAGACATCTGTTGCGTTGTGTGACAAAACTGCACATTTTAGAGTGGCCTTTTATTGTCCCCAGCACAATGTGCACCTGTGTAATGATCATGCAGCTTCTTGATATGGCACACCTGTCAGGTAAATTGATTATTTTGGCAAAGGAGAAATAATCACTAACAGAATAATCACTAAAAAAATTGTGCACAAAATGTGAGAGAAATAAGACTTTTGTGCATATAGAACATTTTAGGGATCTTTTACTAAAGCTCATGAAATTATGATTTTTGTTCAGTGTATGGCCGCAAAACCGCTCCTTAACCCTATATTTGACGTAGCCTAACACAGAAGCCTACTCAGATTGGAAATGGCCAAGGTAGTTGACAGATTATGAACAGGCCCTCATTAACATTGACGGGCTGTAGTGGAGCGGGTCTAGAGTTTCAAGTTCCTTGGTGTCCACATCACCAACAAACAATCATGGTCCAAAACACACCAAGACAGTTGTGAAGAGGGCACGATAACACCTTTACCCCTCAGGAGACTGAAAAGATTTGGCATGGGTCCTCAGATCCTCAAAGTTCTACAGCTGCACCATCGAGAGCATCCTGACCGGTTGCATCACCGCTTAGTAGGGCAACTGCTCAGCATCCAATCGTAAGGCGCTACAGAGGGTAGTGCATACGGCTCAGTACATCACTGGGGCCAAGCTTCCTGCCATCCAGGACACCCAAGTCATAGACTGTTCTCTCTGCTACCGCACGGCATGCGATACCGGGGCACCAAGTCTTGGTCCAAAAGGCTCCTTAAACAGCTTTTACCCCCAAGCCATAAGACTGCTGAACTATTCATCAAAATGGCCACCCAGACTATTTATTTATGCATAGTCACTTTACGCCTACCTACATGTACAAATTACTTCAACTAACCTACACCCCCACACATTGACTCAGTACCAACACCCCTTGTACTCTATATTGCGTTATTTTACTTAAGTTTATTTAGTAAATATTTTCATAACTCTATTTCTTGAACTGCATTGTTGGTTAAGGGCTTGTAAGGAAGCAATGAGGGTTAAGTGCCTTGGTCAAGGGTACATTGGCAGATTTTTCACCTTGTCGGCTCATGAATTCGAACAACTTGCCCAACACTAACCGCTAGCCTACCTGCCATCACCTTTGGTTATTATGAAGCTGTTTAAGAAACATCCTCTCCCTGTCAACTGCGTTTATTTTCAGCAAACTTTACGTGTGTATTTTTATGAACATAAGATTCAACAACTGAGACATGAACTGAACAAGTTCCACGGATATGTGACTAACAGAAATGGATAATGTGTCCCTGAACAAAGGGGGTAGGGGTCAAAATCAAAAGTCAGTCCGTATCTGGTTTGGCCAACAGCTGCATTAAGTACTGCAGTGTATCTCCTCCTCATGGACTACACCAGATTTGCCAGTTCTTTCTGTGGGATGTTACCTCACTCTTCCACCAAGGCACCTGCAAGTTCACAGACATTTCTTGGGGGAATGGCCCTAGCCCTCACCCTCCTATTCAAACGGTACCAGACATGTTAAATGGGATTGAGATCCGGGCTCTTCGATGGCCATGGCAGAACACTGACATCCCTGTCTTGCAGGAAATCACACACGTAATTAGCAGTATGGCTGGTGGCATTGTCATGCTGGAGGGTCACGTCAGGATGGGCCTGCAGGAAGGGTACCACATGAGGGAGGAGGATGTCTTCCCTTTAATGCACAGCGTTGAGATTGCCTGCAATGACAACAAGCTCAGTCCGATGATGCTGTGACACACTGCCCCAGACCATGATGGACGCTCAACCTCCAAATACAGGCCTCAGTGTAACGCTCATTCCTTCAATGATAAATACAAATCCAACCATCACCCCTGGTGAGACAAAACCCCAACTCGTCAGTGAAGAGCACTTTTTGCCAGTCCTGTCTGGTCCAGCAATGGTGGGTTTGTGCCCATAGTCAACATCGTTTCTGGTGAAGACCTGCCTTTCAACATGCCTACAAGCCCTCAGTCTAGCCTTTCTCAGCCTATTGAGGACAGTCTGAGCACTGATGGAGGGATTGTGTGTTCCTGGTGTATCTTGGGCAGTTGTTGTTGCCATCTTGTACCTGTCCCTCAGGTGTGATGTACCGAAGAGCAGGTGTTGTTACACGTGGTCTGCTACTGTGAGGACGATCATTTAACACATTAACATTTAAGTCATTTAGCAGACGCTCTTATCCAGAGAGACTTACAAATTGGTGCATTCACCTTATGACATCCATCTCTGTAGCGCTCTCTTAGGCGTCTCACAGTATGGACATTGCAATTTATTGCAATCTCTGCAGTACTGCAGTCCTCATGCCTCCTTGCTGCATGCCTAAGGCACGCTCGCGCAGATGAGCAGGGACCCTGGGCATTTTCTTTTGGTGTTTGTCAAAGTCAGTAGAAAGGCCTCTTTAGTGTCCTGAATTTTCATAACTGTGACCTTAATTGCCAACCGTCTGTAAGCTGTTAGTGTCTTAACGACCGTTCCACAGGTGCATGTTTATTTAGTTTTTATGGTTCATTGAGCTAGCATGGGAAACAGTGTTTAAACCCTTTACAATGAAGATCAGTGAAGTAATTTGGATTTTTCCGAATTATCATTGAAAGACATGGTCCTGAAAAAGGGATTTTTTTGCTGAGTTTATTAATTGCATTAATTTTTGTTTCTAAAATGTCATTTTGAGAACAGTTCTTTCACATCTCAAAATAGGACGATGCCCCTTTAAAGAGAACTTCATTCCAAAAGACCTGGCTACAGTAGGCTAGACAAGAGAAATGCTGAAGTGTTTTTTTGTAGCTTTTTTGTAGACTATCAACAGTAGCCAGCATATTGCCAGTATGTTCACTATTGAAGGTTTACTCTTGTAAATCAGTTTCCCTAAAATAAATAAACTCAGCGAGATTGATGGGCGCTTCTTTTTACTCAGGACAGCTAGCGCGTGCTGTGTTAACGTAATTCAATTTCTGTGATGCTCAAGTGATCTAGAAGTTGTTACTTGCGGGAACGTATTGGTGCTTGAATGAACATCCAATTATATTGCTCAAATACAAATGGCACAACTTTTGTACATGTAGTTTTCAATGGTAGACTGACAGATCAGGTAAATGTTGAACTGGAATGCAAAAATGTGCAGAGTACTGGCCCGGTCAGTGCTGATGCTTTCTTTGAAAGTGGTGAGAAGTAATGGGCAAATGTGGTCTCGCCACACGTTTTCCAGTGGTTCTGATATTAAAGCGTCTGATATTAAAGCGTCAATCTGTCATCATTTTTAAAAATGATTTACACTCATTGATTATTATATAATTTAACTTATACAGTGAATTCGGAAAGTATTCAGACCTGCTAAATGGCTATATATATATATATATATATATATATATATATATATATATATATATATATATATATATATATTCAGACCTCTTGATTTTTTTACAGATCTCGTTACGTTACAGCCGTAAACTTTTTTTTGTATTCAGATGTTTTACTCATTTTTTAAGCACCTTTAGCAGCGATTACAGCCTTGGGTATGACGCTACAAGCTTGGCACAGCTATATTTCGGGAGTTTCTCCTATTCTCGGCAGATCATCTCAAGCTCGGTCAGGTTGGATGGGGAGTGTCACTGCAGAGCTATTTTCAGGTCTCTCCAGAAATGTTCAATCGGGTTCAAGTCCGGGCCACTCAAGGACAATCAGAGACTTGTTCTGAAGCCACTCCTGCATTGTCTTGGCTGTGTGCTTAGGGTCATTGTCCTGTTAGAAGGTGAACGTTCGCCCCAGTCTGAGATCCTGAGCGCTCTGGAGCAGATTATCATCAAGGATCTCTGTACTTTGCGCCGTTCATCTTTCCCTCGATCTTGACTACTCTCCCAGTCCCTGCCACTGAAACAGCCTTAGAACATGTATCTACGGCTGTCTGGACCAAAAGAGTATGGCATGACATACTCTTTCTGGCCAGACAGCATGGACTACGAATAGAGTACCAGTTAAAAGTTGACATACCTACTCATTCAAGGGTTTTCCTTTATTTTTACATTGTATAATAATAGTGAATAGATCAAAGCTATGAAATAACACATGTAGTAAGCAAATCAAAATAAATTTTATATTCTTCAAAGTAGCCATTCTTTGCCTTGATGATAGCTTTACACACTTGGCGTTCTTTCAACCAGCTTCATGAGGAATCCTTTTCCAACAGTCTACATATGTTGAGCATATGGAGCAGATTTTCATCGAGGATCTCTCTGTACTTTGCTCTGTTCATCTTCCCCTCGATCCTGACTACACTCCCAGTCCCTGCCGCTGAAAAACATCCCCATGGGCCTCCCGGGTGGCGCAGTGGTCTAGGGCTGTGCCACCAGAGACTCTGGGTTCGAGCCCAGGCTCTGTCGCAGCCGGCCGCGGCCGGGAGGTCCATGGGGCAACGCACAATTGACCTAGCGTTGTCTGGGTTAGGGAGGGTTTGGCCGGTAGGGATATCCTTGTCTCATCGCGCACTAGCGACTCCTGTGGCCGGCCGGGTGCAGTGCACGCTAACCAGGTCGCCAGGTGCACGGTGTTTACATTGGTGCGGCTGGCTTCCGGGTTGGATGCGCACTGTGTTAAGAAGCAGCGCGGCTTGGTTGGGTTGTGTTTCGGAGGACGCATGGCTTTCGACCTTCGTCTCTCCCGAGCCCGTACGGGAGTTGTAGCAATGAGACAAAATAGTAACTACTAACAATTTGATACTACGAAAGTGGGGAGAAAAAGGGGCTAAAATTTAAATAAAAAATCAATAAAAAACATACCCACAGCATGATGCTGCCACCACCTTCACTGTTGGGATGGTGCTAGGTTTCCTACAGACATGACACTTGTCATTCAAGCCAAAGTGTTCAATCTTGGTGTCATCAGACCAGATAATCTTGTTTCTCATGGTCTGAGTCCTTTAGGTGCCTTTTGGATAACTCCAAGCAGGCTGTCATGTGCCTTTTACTGAGGAGGGGCTCTGTCTAGCTCTGACATGCACTGTCCACTTTGGGACTTTATATAGACAGGCGAGCGCCTTTCCAAATCATGTCCAATCAATTGAATTTAAAACAGGTGGACTCCAATCAACAATCAAGTTGTAGAAATATCTCCTGGATGATCGATGGAAACAGGATGCACCTGAGCTCAATTTCAAGTCTCATAGCAAAGGGTCTGAATACTTAGCTAAATACGGTATTGATAAAAACCTGTTTTTGCTTTGTCATTATGGGGTATTTCGTGTAGATTGACATTTTTATTCAATCCATTTTAGAATAAGGCTGTAATGTAACTAAATTTAGAAAAAGGGGTCTGAATACTTTCCAAATGCACTGTATAATAAATGAGAGAAGGTTTGAATCCTAATCAACACATCCAATGTGAGTACATATTTTGTTTTTAGTATTGTCGTCAAGCTGTTTATGCTGAAAAGCCTTGTTAGTGCATAGGTCAAATTTTGCTTTTGAATTTCCGGTCTTTTTCGGCTTTAGTCAAAAGCTAATATTTCACTTAAAACGTTGTTTCAATTGAGAAAATGTACAAAAAGAAATCATCCCACCCTGGTCTTTAATGATAGAGATGCATTTAACATTACACAGCAGTAAGCAAACTTCAGCCTATTTCTTTATAGCCACAGGTAGGTGACGTCAAATGTAAGGTTAGAGCCATTATGATAGATGTGTGGCAGAAGACATGGGACAGCGAGCCCAAGAGCCGGCATTTATATGTTTTCCAAAGAAAGGTCAATTTAAAGGTCAGATTAATCAGGAAGAGGTGGTGTTTGCTAGGTTGAGTCTAGGACATTGTACATTGAACTCATCATTACATCTGGTTGGTAAGCATGTGAACGGTGTGTGTATGGCAGGGCTATTCAACTGGTGGCCCACGGGCCAGATCCGGCCCGTTTATTAAATTTAGACTGGCCGTTTGATAAATTCTGGACATTAATAAAAGATCTCCCAAATAATCCCAGCCAAAATCCGACATGCAGTGGCAAAATAATACTAAAATGGCGCGGACAGACATGGCAGCTCTGCTTCTGGCTCCTAAGCAACTTTGCAATATTTTGTTTTGTTAGATACTACTGCACTGTTGGCGCTAGGAACACAAGCATTTCGCTACACCCGCAATAACATCTGTTAAATATGTGTATGTCAACAATAACATGTGATTTTAATAACACCATTGTGGTTGTCTAGTGTGTATTCTGGCGTTTTCTTTGTGGTTTCTACAGGGCCGGCGTTATGGGTGGGCCTTAGGGGGGCGTGGCCCACCCTACCGTACCTCCTTGTCTGTCCAAATAAAATATTGATAATTTAATTGACTGAGATGCCCTCCGACAAAAAGACGCATCAATCTCATTTAAAGTATACAAGCGAGCGAAACAGCACCCTTCTGTTTCAATATGTGTAGACCATGTATCCGAGGCTGTCTGGACCAAAAGATTATGGCATGTCATAATATTTCTGGCATCATATACATGGACTACATGTACAGTACCAGTCAAAAGTTTGGACATAACTACTCATTCAAGGGGTTTCCTTTATTTGTACTATTTTCTACATTGTAGAAATTAAGTAACACAATCTATGAAATAACACATATGGAATCATGTAGTAAACAAAAAAGTGTTAAAACCAAAAACATTTTAGATTTTTCAAAGTGGCCACCCTTTGCCTGATGACAGCTTTACACAATGTTGGCATTCTCTCAACCAGCTTCATGAGGAATGCTTTTCAAACAGACTACAAATGTTGAGCATTACATTACATTACATTTAAGTCATTTAGCAGACGCTCTTATCCAGAGCGACTTGTTGGCTGCTTTTCCTTCACTCTGCGGTCCAACTCATCCCAAACCATCTCAATTAGGTTGAGGTCAGGTGATTGTGGAGGCCAAGTCATCTGATGTAGCACTCCATCACTCTCCTTCTTGGTCAAATTGCCCTTACCCAGCCTGGAGGTGTTTTGGGTCATTGTCCGGTTGAAAAACAAATGATAGTCCAACTAAGCACAAATCAGATGGGATGGCATATTGCTGCAGAATGCTGTGGTAGCCATGCTGGTTAAGTGTGCCTTGAATTCGAAATAATATCACTGACAGTGCCACCAGCAAAGCACAATCACACCATCTCCTCTATGCTTCATGGTGGGAACCACACATGCAGAGATCATCCGTTCACCTACTCTGCATCTCAGAGACACAGTAGTTGGAACCAAAAATCTCACATTTCCACTGGTCGTATGTCAATTGCTAGTGTTTCTTGGCCCAAGCAATTATCTTCTTATTGGTGTCCTTTAGTAGTGGTTTATTTGCAGCAATTCGACCATGAAGGCCTGATTCACGCAGTCTCCTCTGAACAGTTGATGTTGTTACCTGAACTCTGAAGCATTTATTTGGCCTGCAATTTCTGAGGCTGGTAACTCTAATGAACTTATCCTCTGCAGCAGAGGTAACTCTGGCTCCTCCTTTCATGTGGCGGTCCTCATGAGAGACAGTTTTATCATAGCAGTTGATGGTTTTTGCGACTTGAAGAAACTTTCAAAGCTCTTGAAATTGTCCGATTGACTGACCTTTATGTCTTAAAGTAATGAACTGTCATTTCTCGTTGCTTATTTCAGCTGTTCTTGACATAATATTGTTAGGTAAGAACTGACGGGGAACTATAAATGCTCAAATCAAGTTTATTCACCCAAAGGGTTGGACAGCAGAACAGACGAGAAACATATTCGCACAAGTACTGCTATTTAACCCTTTCTCCTATGCTGAGTCTCCTTCTACACATCTGAACAGCCAATACATCTTCGTTGCTTGACAGAACCTTAGAGATATCGGTTCTTCCTCACTTCATCTGCCCTCAGCTCCAAATTCCTCACTCCTCCCCATAATATCCCTGATGTCTAAAATAACAATAACATATTCTGACATAATGTAAACGTTCTACATTGGCCTCTCTCCCTCTGTCATGGATAAGGATACTTCATATTTTCACGTTTAGAACTCAGAACCCATCAATATGGACTTGGTATTTGATCAAATATGGCTATATTCTGTGACATAGCAGTTCAGACGTTCTTTGTCCTCGTCTTGACGTGTCCCGTATATATATATATATATATTTACAACTTTTTTCACATACATTTTATTTTTATTTTCCATCAACTCATCTTCAAAACACTCTCCTGCAACCCGACTCACCAATTTATATTTATAAAAAAGTATTATTTACCTCAAATCTGTAATCCTCCAAGAAGCTAGCCAGAAACTCCAAGAAGCTAGCCAGAAACTAGCCAGAAGCTAGCCAGGAGCTTGCCAGAAGCTAGCCCAGAAGCTAATCCAGAAGCTAATCAGAAGCTAGTTCAGAAGCTAGTTAGCTTCTTTCCTGGCAAATCGTTAGTATTCAGCTAACCACGGTTTGTGGTCATCAGCTATCCTTTAGCTCGAAAATCTATCGCCAGTTTTGTACGGCGCAGCGCGGCTCGGAACGGAACATACCGGACCAATTTTTCTCTCCATGTCCCTGGATTTCAACTGCTCTCTGGACATTCATACCTGGATCTCACAGCTAGCTAGCTGATATCCGTGTGACTATCGGCTTTCGTCGATTCCGGAGTAAACATCAATTATTCCGGAGCTAGCCAGCTCCGTCAATCCCTCCTGAGTTCCATCAATCACTCCTGGGCTGCAGTCACCTATCCGGACCCGTTTTACTGCCTACGCAGAGCCCCACCGGGCCTTCACGACTGGACTGCCGACGTTATCTACCCGAAGGAGTTATCCGGCTGACTCCTCCGTCACGACATTACCTGAACGCCCATCTGCGGCCTGCTAACCGTTAGCTGTCTTACCGGCTGCTATCTGAATAGACAATCAGACAATTTATTTATTTTTATTATTATTATGTTTTCTTCTTGGGCCTCTATAACTATATCTATTGTTTTTATTTTTGTTGTTGGTGTGTGATTTGTATTAATCCCCTCTACCACACGGAACCCCACTAATCTACTGACGGAACGCAAGAGGTGGCTAATAACAGACCTCCATCCTATGCTAGCTTGCTACCGATGGCCTGGCTAGCTGTCTAAATCGCAGTGACCCCCATGCAACCTCTCCACTCACTGGACCCTTTTGATCACTCGACTAAGCATGCCTCTCCTTAATGTCAATATGTCTTGTCCATTGCTGTTCTGGTTAGTGTTTATTGGCTTACTTCACTGTAGAGCCTCTAGTCCTGCTCACTATACCTTATCCAACCTATTAGTTCCACCACCCACACATGCAATGACTTCTCCTGGTTTCAATTATGTTTCTAGAGACAATATCTCTCTCTTCATCACTCAATACCTAGGTTTACCTCCACTGTATTCACATCCTACCATACCTTTGTCTGTACATTATACCTTGATGCTATTTTATCGCCCCCAGAAACCTCCTTTTACTCTCTGTTCCAGACGTTCTAGACGACCAATTCTTATTGCTTTTAGCCGCACCCTTATTCTACTCCTCCTATGTTCCTCTGGCGATGTAGAGGTGAATCCAGGCCCTGCAGTGCCTAGCTCCACTCCTATTCCCCAGGCGCTCTCTTTTGATGACTTCTGTAACCGTAATAGCCTTGGTTTCATGCATGTTAACATTAGAAGCCTCCTCCCTAAGTTTGTTCTATTCACTGCTTTAGCACACTCTGCCAACCCGGATGTTCCAGCTGTGTCTGAATCCTGGCTTAGGAAGACCACCAAAAATTCTGAAATTTTAATTCCAAACTACAACATTTTCAGACAAGATAGAACTGCCAACTGGTGTTGCAATCTACTGCAAAGATAGCCCTTCAGAGTTCTGTCCTACTATCCAGGTCTGTACCCAAACAATTTGAACTTCTACCTTTAAAAATCCACCTCTCTAAAAACGTCTCTCACCGTTGCCGCCTGCTATAGACCACCCTCTGCCCCCAGCTGTGCTCTGGGCACCATATGTGAACTGATTGCCCCCCATCTATCTTCAGAGCTCGTGCTGCTAGGCGACCTAAACTGGAACATGCTTAACACCCCAGCCATCCTACAATCTAAACTTGATGCCCTCAATCTCACACAAATTATCAATTAACCTACCAGGTACCTCCCCAAAGCCTTAAACACGGGCACCCTCATAGATATCATCCTAACCAACTTCCCCTCTAAATACACCTCTGCTGTCTTCAACCAAGATCTCAGCGATCACTGCCTCATTGCCTGCATCCGTAATGGGTCAGCGGTCAAACGACCTCCACTCATCACTGTAAAACGCTCCCTGAAACACTACAGCGAGCAGGCCTTTCTAATCGACCTGGCCGGGGTATCCTGGAAGGATATTGATCTCATCCTGTCAGTAGAGGATGCCTGGACTGTTCCT
The DNA here is from genome assembly GCF_021184085.1 of Oncorhynchus gorbuscha. NCBI lineage: Eukaryota > Metazoa > Chordata > Actinopteri > Salmoniformes > Salmonidae > Oncorhynchus > Oncorhynchus gorbuscha. Next base: position 34,738,523 of record NC_060183.1, on the reverse strand, counting down.
TCTGTAGCTCAGTTGGTAGAGCATGGCGCTTGTAACGCCAGGGTAGTGGGTTCGATCCCCGGGACCACCCATACGTAGAATGTATGCACACATGACTGTAAGTCGCTTTGGATAAAAGCGTCTGCTAAATGGCATATATTATATTATATATTATATATATATTTTTTTTATATTTTAAATATTTTTTTAAATACCTTCCTAACCATCTTAAATAAACATGCCCCATTCAAGAAATTTAGAACCAGGAACAGATATAGCCCTTGGTTCTCCCCAGACCTGACTGCCCTTAACCAACACAACAGCTGTTCAGGGAAGCTAGAAACCATTATACACAGGCAGTTAGAAAAGCCAAGGCTGGCTTTTTCAAGCAGAAATTTGCTTCCTGCAACACTAACTCAAAAAAGTTCTGGGACACTGTAAAGTCCATGGAGAATAAGAACACCTCCTCCCAGCTGCCCACTGCACTGAAAATAGGAAACACTGTCACCACTGATAAATCCACCATAATTGAGAATTTCAATAAGCATTTTTCTACGGCTGGCCATGCTTTCCACCTGGCTACTCCTACCCCGGTCAACAGCACTGCACCCCCAACAGCAACTCGCCCAAGCCTTCCCCATTTCTGCTTCTCCCAAATACGTTCAGCTGATGTTCTGAAAGAGCTGCAAAATCTGGACCCCTACAAATCAGCCAGGCTAGACAATCTGGACCCTTTCTTTCTAAAATTATCTGCCGAAATTGTTGCCACCCCTATTACTAGCCTGTTCAACCTCTCTTTCGTGTCGTCTGAGATTCCCAAAGATTGGAAAGCAGCTGCGGTCATTCCCCTCTTCAAAGGGGGGGACACTCTTAAACCAAACTGCTACAGACCTATATCTATCCTACCATGCCTTTCTAAGGTCTTCGAAAGCCAAGTCAACAAACAGATTACCGACCATTTCGAATCTCACCATACCTTCTCTGCTATGCAATCTGGTTTCAGAGCTGGTCATGGGTGCACCTCAGCCACGCTCAAGGTCCTAAATGATATCTTAACCGCCATCGATAAGAAACATTACTGTGTAGCCATATTCATTGATCTGGCCAATGCTTTCGACTCTGTCAATCACCACATCCTCATCGGCAGACTCGACAGCCTTGGTTTCTCAAATGATTGCCTCGCCTGGTTCACCAACTACTTCTCTGATAGAGTTCAGTGTGTCAAATCGGAGGGTCTGCTGTCCGGACCTCTGGCAGTCTCTATGGGGGTGCCACAGGGTTCAATTCTTGGACCGACTCTCTTCTCTGTATACATCAATGAGGTCGCTCTTGCTGCTGGTGAGTCTCTGATCCACCTCTACGCAGACGACACCATTCTGTATACTTCTGGCCCTTCTTTGGATACTGTGTTAACAACCCTCCAGGCAAGCTTCAATGCCATAAAACTCTCCTTCTGTGGCCTCCAATTGCTCTTAAATACAAGTAAAACTAAATGCATGCTCTTCAACCGATCGCTAACTGCACCTACCCGCCTGTCCAACATCACTACTCTGGACGGCTCTGACTTGGAATATGTGGACAACTACAAATACTTAGGTGTCTGGTTAGACTGTAAACTCTCCTTCCAGACCCATATCAAACATCTCCAATCCAAAGTTAAATCTAGAATTGGCTTCCTATTTCGCAACAAAGCATCCTTCACTCATGCTGCCAAACATACCCTTGTAAAACTGACCATCCTAACAATCCTCGACTTTGGCGAGCGTAGCCTAGTGGTTAGAGCGTTGGACTAGTAACCGGAAGGTTGCGAGTTCAAACCCCCGAGCTGACAAGGTACAAATCTGTCGTTCTGCCCCTGAACAGGCAGTTAACCCACTGTTCCCAGGCCGTCATTGAAAATAAGAATATGTTCTTAACTGACTTGCCTGGTTAAATAAAGGTAAAATAAATAAAAAAATTACAAAATAGCCTCCAATACCCTACTCAACAAATTGGATGCAGTCTATCACAGTGCAATCCGTTATGTCACCAAAGCCCCATATACTACCCACCATTGCGACCTGTACGCTCTCGTTGGCTGGCCCTCGCTTCATACTCGTCGCCAAACCCACTGGCTCCATGTCATCTACAAGACCCTGCTAGGTAAAGTCCCCCCTTATCTCAGCTCGCTGGTCACCATAGCATCTCCCACCTGTAGCACACGCTCCAGCAGGTATATCTCTCTCGTCACCCCCAAAACCAATTCTTTCTTTGGCCGCCTCTCCTTCCAGTTCTCTGCTGCCAATGACTGGAACGAACTACAATAATCTCTGAAACTGGAAACACTTATCTCCCTCACTAGCTTTAAGCACCAACTGTCAGAGCAGCTCACAGATTACTGCACCTGTACATAGCCCACCTATAATTTAGCCCAAACAACTACCTCTTTCCCAACTGTATTTAATTAATTAATTAATTTTGCTCCTTTGCACCCCATTATTTTTATTTCTACTTTGCACATTGCAAAACTACCATTCCAGTGTTTTACATGCTATATTGTATTTACTTTGCCACCATGGCCTTTTTTGCCTTTACCTCCCTTCTCACCTCTTCTCGCTTCTCACCCCATTTGCTCACATTGTATATAGACTTGTTTATACTGTATTATTGACTGTATGTTTGTTTTACTCCATGTGTAACTCTGTGTCGTTGTATCTGTCGAACTGCTTTGCTTTATCTTGGCCAGGTCGCAATTGTAAATGAGAACTTGTTCTCAACTTGTCTACCTGGTTAAATAAAGGTAAAATAAATAAAAAATAAAATACCTTGTCAAAACACAACTCATTGCCTCAAATGCATTAAGAAGGAAATAAATTAGGGCGGAGACATGTCGTCATTATATACAGATATCTGGTTTCCGCCTCTGGCGAATTGGAAAGTAAAATTGGCGGTTGCACAGTGCACAGTTAGGATGCTGGATTGCCCTAAAGTAAATTGATGTTTTGCCAAAATTATATAATTACTCTTGTCTAAGCAAAATTATTAAAATTATTCACCAGGGAGCATGACTTAGCCACAGAGGATCATTAGCTTCTTTAAAAATGGGAAGCCTGACATTTGGATAGTGAACCTGGCAATAAGTCTAGCTGATTGAGTTGCGGTTGTTAGTGAAAAGCGTCTAAAATGTGTGTGAAGATAATGTCTCGAGTATAACTTAAGTTGAATCAAGAAGAGTGGTGTGTGGCAAAGATATGGTGCGTCTCTCTCCAGAATACATGCATATGTAGGAAAGTGGCCATTTTGTCACAGCCTACTAGGAGTGGTGGGTTGGAATCAGGCGAAGAGAGCAGGATTTAAGGGTTCAGTAAATCGTGATTTATTCTCCGGCCAAAAAACGGTCACGCCAACATACAGACCAGCCCAAACACTCCGGAGAATACAAACATGAAAACCACAACCAACAGAGTAACAAAAAACAATCCCGCACAAAACAAGGGCGGGTCAAACTACTACATATAGGGAAGCTAATTAAACCAAAATACACACAGGTGAAACTAATAAGACAAGACCAACAGACAAACGAAAAAGGGATCGGTAGCAGCTAGTAGGACGGTGACGACGACCGCCGAGCACCGCCCGAACAAGCAGGGGAGCCAACTTCGGCGGAAGTTGTGACACATTTGGCAATGTCTGATTGTCTTAACTCACCACGTACACCACTAACAACCTGAGCTTCTCGGTCATGTTTTCTTCGCTTAAAAAAACTTCTTTAACTTATGTAATATCCATTGCGATTGATAGTTCCTCGGTATTTCAAAAAACCTTTCCAGCCCTCCCAGCCTCGATAATGCTAAATGACTTAAATGTAAATGTAAATAATCACCAAGAGCAAAATACTCTGATCTGATGATATCATACATCCAGTGGAAACATTATTTAAAAACCATCCCAAACTCATTAGTGCAGAAATTTCTGAAGGCCCGGAATAGGCTAGTTGATTCAATGTGGCAAGTTCACTAGCGACCTGCTTTGGGCCGGCCCTGGGTTTCAAGCGAATATGTGGTATGTTGAATTGGGCTCTAGTGTTTAAACGCTTTAAGCTACAAAATATTATGACCCCATTCCTGAAAGCTATGACTGTCAGAACACGTACGTGCCTTCTGTTTTCCTCTCTGATGCTCACAAGGACTCGTTAGATGGGAGTGTGACAAAATGCACCTAATGACTGAGGGAAATGAATTCAAAGCATACTTCCTTCATACTGGAATTTGGCATTACCTGATTTTACATATCTCTATATTATTAACTGCGATGCTTCGTTTTTTGATGATTTTAAAATTACCCAATTACTTTTAAGAAGCTTTTAAATAGATGTTTAAAAAAAAAAAAATGCATTTTCCTTTCAATGATTATCAAATTTGTTTGACTCATGTTGGTTTCCTAATTAATTTTAGCAGCATTTAACTTTAATAAAAGTGCTTTATTGGTGTGTGCGTGCTCATTGCTTTTATGTTTTTATACAGTTCTTCCGAAGAATAATCACACGTGGAATATGTCTATCCTCCCTGCAATTAAACGTGTTTACATCTGGCCCCTGTAAGAATATAGTTGAAAAGGCCTGGTGTATGGAGTGTATGGTTGATGAAACCGTGAAGCATGTGTTGATGTGTTGTTGTAAGTACCGATATGTGGAAGAGAGAGTTTGTTAGAAGATAGTAATTAGGGCTTTTTTAAAATGGTAGTAGTACAGGATTAGGTAGGAGGGTAGCTTTTCTTAATGCATGTTTTTTTAAATTAATTTAGTCTATATGGTGTGATTGACTATAGTACAGTAGGTGGCGGCATTTTGAGAAGTGGAATTGTTTCGATTTTTTTGTCTATCCGACTCCGAGGAAACGTGTGCTTCGAGTCACGCGGCCCGGGGTCAACCTTTGGTGTGCTTTGTGGGGTAGCGTTGAGTGTAGTGGTGGATCAAATTAAAAGGAATATTTGTTTGTGAAGCCTGCCCTTTGGTGAGACGTAAACCTAGTGGCAATGGCAAGACTGTCTTGTTGAGCTTTGATAAAGATTTTGTTCGGGCGCCAGGCAGGTATAAACCATGCTGGTGGGAAAAAGAACAAAAAAAGAGTAGAATAGAGAGAGTACCACTACCCGACCCACACACATCAGCAGAAGAGACTGCCTAGAGTATAGCCTGTTTGCCAGAAGCCAGTGGAGAGAAAAGAGGAGATACACATAAAAACCCACGTCACAGCACAGGGGTAACCCCACCAATAACACCTCATACAATAATAATAATGGCAGAGCAATTGAACAGCAACTTCATTGAAACAATTTAGAAGAAAGAACCCAGTCATCAAACAGAGGATTTGCAATATTCTGTATTACCTTCCAGTGGAGTGCAAAGGGTATGAATGTGGGGGGGTGTTCATAGACAAAATGCCTTAAAGGCCTTAAAAAAATGTCCACACTCTTTTCGGCCACAGGTCATTAGTACACCCCACCTCAATACAGTTCAAATAACAATACTCAACTTGCCAGCAGTCTCCCTTTTAACTAAAATGCCAAACCAAATACTTCTGACAGGGCAATAATAATCCAGCTCTAATCAACATCAACGGGAAGTGCATTTGAAAAATAGAAAACCTGCTGCAGGGTAAAGCACTGGAATGATAGAGGGAAGAGAAAGAGAACAAGAGAGATCTTAGCTGTGGTATCCAGGCGTGCAGTTGAACTGTCTGATCACCTGATGGTTTGTTGGTTTGTATGTCAAAGCTTCGCAAAAATGTTGCTACTAATCCATGCGATCCATAACCGGTGCGGTCCCAAACGATAACATCCACGACCTAGAGCGGTCACACCGATGATTGAGTTTAACACTTTATAAACTAAACACACTGGAAAATAAACAAAACTTCTACAGCATAGCACACACAATCAAACTGTGGCGCCAACCAAGAGCTGAAAGAGCTGTCTTTATTTCCTCCTTCCTTACTGCTGATACACTCTTAAAGTAGCAGCGCACGGTGAAGGCTCTGTGCAGGATTTCGCCACAAAGTGCAATATGTGCCATGTAAAAAAGCTAACGTTTAAAACTTGTTAGAGACAGAGGGCAGCATTCGGAATTTTGGATGACTGAGGTGTCCAAAGTAAACTGCCTGTTACTCAAGCTCAGAAGTTAGGATATGCATATGCATGGTAGTATTGGATAGAACACTCTAAAGTTTCTGAAACTGTTAAAATGATGCCTGTGACTATAACAGAACTGATTTGGCAGACGAAAACCTGAGGTCCAATTTTTTTCCCTGTTGACCTGCCAGCCAATTCCAAGCTTAAGCTATTGAAACCAAAGACTTCCGCCTCCCAAATTGCAGTTCCTATGGTTTCCACTAGATGTCAACAGTCTTTAGACATGGTTTCAGGCTTGTATTCTGAAAAACCAATGAGGAAAAGTTGTTTATCCTCAGGAAGTCCCATGGCAAAACTAGTCTAATTGCACGCATGACCGAAGGAGCGCGCTGCGTTCTTTTCCTTTCCTATTGAAAATATTTAGCTCCGTATGAAATATGATCATTTATTTAGATATTACAGTACCTAATAATGAATTAGAAATGTTGTTTGATTTGTTTGGATAAACTTTACTAGTAATGTTTGGAACTCTTATGTCTGAATTCTGAATGGGTGGATTACTGAACTCAATGACGCCCACTAAACTGACTATTTGGGATATAAAGAAGGAATTTATCGAACAAAACGACCATTCATTGTGTTCCTGGGACTCTTATGATTGCGATCAGCGGAAGATCTCCAAATGTAAATCACTTATTTTATTGCTATTTGGGATTTTGTGACGCCTGTGCTTGTTTGGATAATATGCTGTTGTGGGGTGCTGACCTCAGATAATCGAATGCTGAGCTTTCGCAGTAAAGCCTTTTTGAAATCGGACGATTTGGTTAGATTGCCAAGATTCTAAGCTAAATAATAATGTATGACACTTGTATTATCATGAAGGTTTAATATGACATTTTCTGTGTTTTGAATTTGGCGCTCTGCAATTTCACAGGATGTTGTCGAGGTTGGTCACTAGCGGGACCCAAGTTGGTTATTCCAAGTTTAAGTTCCTTGCTCAGAACATGAGAACATATGAAAGCTGGTGGTTCCTTTTAACATGAGTCTTCAATATTCCAATTTAAAAAGTTATAGGTTGTAGTTATTATAGGAATTATAGGACTATTTCTCTCTATACCATTTGTATTTCATTTACCTTTGACTATTGGATGTTCTTATAGGCACTATAGTACTGCCAGCCTAATCTTGGGAGTTGATAGGCTTGAAGTCATAAACAGCGCTGTGCTTCAAGCATTGCGAAGAGTTGCTGGCAAACACAGGAAAGTACTGTTTGAATGATTAGCCAAGTGTATCGATAGACCTGTGTTTTTATTATTATTAGCAGCTCGTCATGTCTATTTTAATTAAGAGGAATATTTCACTTAACCTGGTGTTAGGAACAATCGGAATTTGTGCATCAGGAGGAAGATGGTGTCCCCTCTCTGGTCAGTCTCAACGGAGGAAAGAAAGGAGAGCTGAGAGGCAGATCCTCTGCTGCTCTCTCCCTCCCTCTGCTGAGAGTAATGCCGTGTTCAAAACAACTGGTAACTCAGAAATCTCCGACTTCCAACTTTAATGCGTTCAAGACAACCTGGAACACTGGGGGAAAAAAATATCTGACTGGGAAAAAACGTTTTGAAGGGTCATCTGACTCGGAATTCCAAGTCGGATACTCTGGCATCTTTCTAGAAGTCCGACTTTTTGACCTGAAGATCACTGACTTCATGATTTTACCTTTTTCCCAGAGTTCCCAGCACCATGAAAGCACCATGACCATCAGATGCAGGTACCACCAGTCCAGTAAAATAAAACAGATAATTATTTGCAAATTATTCAAATGTATGCTTAGCTGTGCCTCGAAAGTGCTACACCATCTGATACATTTTGTTATCAAAGCTAGAGTTTTGAAAGGCCAGGCATATAGCCAATATGCTGTGATAATGCATTAGGGCTACTGCACAAACCTCATTCCTACATAAGTTTTTATTAGGTTAATGTAAAAAAGAAAATGTTTTAATAAATTATCTGAACGCTAGGTCTCGGCTTGCTTTTTGATTGTGAAAATGATATTGACTAAGAAAAGGTTGGAGACAACTGATCTAGACTAATCACATTACCCTCCTCACCTCTCCCTGGCTACCGTATGTAAAAATGATCCACCTCTGTCAACACATTGACTATACTTCAATGGATGTTTGTATCTGTTTGCTTTATACCTCTCTCCGCGAGTCATCCAAAGTTGGAAATGTTAAGCCAAGAGTGTAATATACTATGTCTATAGTACACACTGTGCAATACTGTATAATACTCAAGATTACTACATACCTACAGTATCTGCCTTGAGTCATGCACTATCTGAAGTATAGGAGATGTAAATGGAGTGTGAACTGCCTGACAGTGCGGGGAGAGCATGGGAACTCGCACTTGTTTATAGCTTAGTCCTAGCTTTACATGTGTGGGTCGGCTGTAAACTCACGCCACGTATAAGCTTATTCTTGCTTATTTGTTGGGGTTCAAGTTGGCAGGATGTAAGGGAAGTATGTTTAGCAACTTAGTACTTAGTCCTGCAATGGTCAACTCTCATTAAGTTAGTTACTTTGCATAGCTTGTTCACCATGGAGATAAACGTGGTGCGCCTTGCGTCACGGAAGAGAGCTGCAAGACCGCACGAGGGAAACATACAAAGCATCCCGATCTTGGCAAGGGTAGGCGTGGAGCCCGAGGGCTTAACAACACCGGGAGAGTACCCGGTGGACAAACCAAGACAAAGACAACTAGAACCAACCCTCAGCACCTCGAGTATCACCCAGGTTGGTACACTGTCACAAGTAATTAAACGAAGGACAAACCCGAACAAGATGCCACATATCCAAACTGAGTGGGGGGACAGCTGAGCACCCAGATAGAGAGGCTAGCTAGCAAGGTTCTCTATGCTATTGATATCTGGGTATACTGTACATCTGCGCTTATACACTCTAACATAGAGCTCTTACCAAGAGAATCCTCTCAGGAGTGTGCAGAGAAAAAGAAGAGGTGGCCCAAGCAAGTCTCTTCTTATTGGTGTCCTTTAGTAGTGGTTTCTTTGCAGCAATTCGATCATGAAGGCCTGATTCACGTAGTTGAGATGTCTGTTACTTTAACTCTGTGAAGCATTTATTTGAACTTATCCCCTGCAGCAGAGGTAACTTTGGGTCTTCCTTTCCTGTGGCGGTCCTTCAGGGAAGATGTTTCAGTATAAGGCTTGGTGGTTTTTGCGACTGCACTTGGAGAAACTTTCAAAGTTCTTGAAGTTTTCCGTATTGACTGACCTTCATGTCCTAACTTAATGATGGACTGTAATTTCTCTTTGCTTATTTGAGCTGTTCTTGCAATAATATGGACTTGGTATTTTACCAAATAGGGCTATCTTCTGTATGCCAACCCTACCTTGTCACAACACAACTGATTGGCTCAAAAAAATTCCACAAATGAACTTTTAACAAGGCACACCTGTTAATTGAAATGCATTTCAGGTGACTACCTCATGAAACTGTTTGAGAGAATGCCAAGTGTGCAAAGCTGTCATGAAGGCAAAGGGTGGCTACTTTGAAGAATCTTGAATATATAATATAATATATAATAACACCTTTTTGGCTACTACATGATTCCATATGTGTTATTTCATAGTTTTGATGTCTTCACTATTATTCTACAATGTAAAAAATAGTAAAACACTTAGAAAAATCATGGAATGAGTAGGTGTGTCCAAAATACATGTTTATACAGTTGAAGTCAGAAGTTCACATACACCTTAGCCAAATACATTTAAACTCAGTTTTTTCGCAATTCCTGACATGTAATCCTAGTAAAAATTACCACAATAAGTTGGATTCCTCCTGACAGAGCTGGTGTAACTGGGTCAGGTTTGTAGGCCTCCTTGCTCGCACACGCTTTTTCAGTTCTGCCCACAAATTTTCTATAGGATTGTGGTCAGTGCTTTGTGATGGACCCTCCATTACCTTGACTTTGTGTCACAGTTATGAGTGAAGAGGTGTGGAGTCAGGCGCAGAGAGCAAAGATGTGGGAAAAACAACACGCTTTAATGTCCCGAAACACAACATGTACAAAGTGAAAACACAAATGAACAGAAATATAACCGGACAGCGTGTAACCCAAAATACAACAAAATACACTCAACCAACAAAACAGACGAACAAGCCCGCACGAAACAGAAGCGGGCTAAACAGACTATATATACCCTATCCTAACAATCAAACTAGAAACAGGTGCTACCAATTAGACAAAACTAAACGAACACAGAACAACGGATCGGCGATAGCTAGTAGACCGGCGACGACGACCGCCGAGCGCCACCCGAACAAGAAGGGGAGTCACCTTCGGTAATATTCGTGACAGTACCCCCCTCCTGACGCGCAGCTCTCGCAGCGCGCCGATGTCGGCCTCGGGGACGACCCGGAGGCCGAGGCGCTGAGCGATCCGGGCGGAGGCGATGAAATTCACTCAACATGGATGGGTCTAGAATATCCCTCGCCGGAACCCAGCACCTCTCCTCGGGACCGTACCCCTCCGAGTCGACGAGGTACTGCAAGCCTCTCACCCGGCGTCTCGAGTCCAGAATAGCTCGTATCTTGTACGCCGGGGACCCCTCAATATCCAGAGGGGGTGGAGGAACCTCCGGTACCTCATTCTCCTGCATGGGACCAGCTACCACCGGCCTGAGAAGAGACACATGAAATGAGGGGTTAATACGATAATACGAAGGAAGTGATAATCGATAACAAACCTCATTTATTCTCCTCAGGACTTTAAATGGCCCTATACACTGCGGACCCAGCTTCCGGCAGGGCAAGTGGAGAGGCAGGTTACGGGTCGAGAGCCAGACCCTGTCCCCAGGTGCAAACACGGGAGCCTCACTGCGGTGACGGTCAGCGCTCTTCTTCTGCCTTATACTAGCTTGGCGTAATGACTCCTGGACTGCCCTCCAGGTCTCCTTAGAGCGCTGTACCCACTCCTCCACCGCAGGAGCCTCAGTCTGGCTCTGATGCCACGGTGCCAAGACCGGCTGGTACCCCAACACGCACTCAAATGGTGACATGTTGGTAGAAGAGTGGCTTAGTGAATTCTGGGCTATTTCTGCCCAGGGAATATATCTTGCCCACTCGCCTGGCCGGTCCTGGCAATACGACCGCAGAAACCTACCCACCTCCTGGTTGACTCTCTCCACCTGACCATTACTCTCCGGGTGATACCCTGAGGTAAGGCTGACCGAGACCCCCAGACGTTCCATAAATGCTCTCCAAACACGGGAGATAAATTGGGGGCCCCGATCAGAAACTATATCCTCGGGCACCCCGTAGTGCCGGAAGACATGGGTGAAAAGAGCTTCCGCAGTCTGTAGGGCCGTAGGGAGACCGGGCAATGGGATAAGACGGCAGGACTTAGAGAACCGATCCACAACGACCAGGATAGTGGTGTTACCCTGAGAGGGGGGAAGGTCAGTAAGAAAATCCACCGAAAGATGGGTCCACGGCCGTTGTGGAATGGGAAGAGGTTGTAATTTACCTCTTGGCAGGTGTCTAGGAGCCTTACTCTGGGCGCACACCGAACAGGAGGAAACATAGAATCGCACATCCCTCCTCAAAGTGGGCCACCAGTACTTCCTCTCAAGACCTCTCACGGTCCTATAAACACCTGGGTGACCCGACGAGGGTAGACAATGAGCCCATCGAATCAATTGATCACGAACAGCCAGCGGCACGTACCTACGACCCTCCGGACACTGTGGAGGCGTAGGTTCCCCCTTAGTGCCCGCTCGATGTCCGCGTCCACATCCCATACTACCGGTGCCACCAGCTTAGCTGCCGGAATGATGGGAGTAGGATCGATGGACCTGTCCTCAGTGTCGTAAAGTCTTGACAGCGCGTCAGCCTTAGTGTTGAGGGAACCTGGTCTATATGAGACAGTGAAATTAAATCTGGTGAAAAACATGGCCCACCTTGCCTGACGAGGATTCATTCTCCTAGCTGATCGGATATACTCCAGGTTACGATGGTCAGTCCAGATAAGGAAAGGGTGCTTAGCCCCCTCAAGCCAGTGTCTCCACACCTTCAGGGCCTTAACCATAGCCAACAACTCCCTATCCCCCACATCATAATTCCGCTCCGCTGGCCCGAGTTTCTTAGAAAAAAAGGCACATGGGCGGAGCTTCGGTGGCACACCCGAACGCTGTGAGAGCACAGCTCCAACCCCAGCCTCGGATGCGTCCACCTCTACAATAAACGCCAAAGAAGGGTCCGGATGTGCCAACACCGGCGCTTTAGTAAACATCGCCTTCAACTTATGAAAAGCTCCGTTCGCCTCTGCTGACCACTGTAAACGCACCTGTCCCCCCTTCAGCAGTGAGGTAATAGGGGCAGCTATCTGACCAAAACCCCGGATAAACCTCCGGTAGTAATTGGCAAATCCCAAGAACCGCTGCACCTCCTTTAACGTGGTCGGAGTCGGCCAATTACGCACGGCCTTAACGTGATCACCCTCCATTACCAAACCAGAGCTAGAAATACGATAACCCAGGAAGGAAACTGATTGTTTGAAAAACTCACATTTCTCCGCCTTCACATACAGGTCATGCTCCAGCAGTCGTCTAAGAACTTTACGCACAAGAGATACATGCGCAGTGCGTGTAGCGGAGTAGATCAAAATATCGTCAATATAAACCACTACACCCTGTCCGTGCAGGTCTCTGAGTATTTCATCCACGAAGGATTGAAATATAGCTGGAGCATTCTTTAAACCGTATGGCATGACGCGATACTCATAATGGCCTGACGTAGTACTAAATGCAGTTTTCCACTCATCTCCCTTCCGAATATGCACCAAATTATAAGCACTCCTGAGATCCAGTTTAGTGAAGAACTGCGCTCCGTGAAATGATTCCACTACCGTAGCAATGAGAGGTAGTGGGTAACTAAAACCCACTGTGATGGAATTTAGACCTCTATAATCAATACACGGACGCAAACCACCATCTTTTTTCTTCACAAAAAAGAAACTTGAAGAGACAGGTGACATGGAGGGCCGAATGTACCCCTGTCCCAGAGCCTCGGTGATATAATTTTCCATAGCCACCTTCTCCTCCTGAGACAAAGGATACACATGACTCCTGGGAAGTGCAGCGTTAACCTGGAGATTTATCACGCAATCCCCCTGCCTATGGGGTGGTAATTGGGTCGCTTTCTTTTTACTGAAAACGATAGCCAAATCATCATACTCAGCTGGAATGCGCACGGTGGAAACCTGGTCTGGACTCTCCACCGTTGTAGCACCGATGGAAACCCCTACACACCTGCCTGAACACTCATCAGACCACCCCTGTAGAGTTCCCTGTTTCCACGAAATCGTAGGATTATGAATAGCCAACCAGGGAATCCCCAGAATAACTGGAAACGCAGGTGAATCGATAAGGAACAAACTAATTCGCTCCTTGTGATTCCCCTGCGTAATCATCTCCAACAAAATTGTGGCTTTCTTCACCAGCCCTGACCCTAATGGTCGACTATCTAAAGAGTGCACGGGAAAAGGGGGGTTTACTTTAACTAACGGAATCGTCAACCTCTGAGCGAGTCCGCGATCTATAAAGTTTCCAGCTGCGCCTGAATCTACCAGTGCCTTATGCTGGAGAGAAGGAGAATAATTTAGGAAACAAATTAATAGAAACATGTGACCAACAGGAAACTCTGGGAGAGTGTGGTGCTTACTCACCTGGGGTGACCGATGAGTATTCTGCCTGCCCTCATGATTCCCAGATGAATTCCTCCAGCACCGACCAGACGTGTGCCCTCTCCGGCCACAACTGGTACAGGAGGAGCTTCCTCCTCCGATCTCCCTTGATGCGGTACCTCCTAACTCCATCGGAATAGGGGCAGGATGATCAGGAGGTAGAACTGACAAGACCCTTTCAGAACGTCCACGAGCAGCTAGCAGATGGTCCAACCGGATCGACAGGTCTATCAGTCCATCCAGGCCAAGTGTAGTATCCCGACAGGCCAGCTCCCTACGGACGTCCTCTCTCAGGCTACACCTGTAATAGTCTATCAGGGCCCTGTCGTTCCACCCTGCTCCCGCAGCCAAGGTCCGGAACTCCAGCGCGAAGTCCTGCGCGCTCCTCTTCCCCTGTCTCAGATGGAACAATCTCTCACCTGCCGCACGACCCTCTGGAGGGTGATCGAACACGGCCCTGAAACGGCGGATGAACTCTGAGTAGTTGTCTCTTGCCGAGTCGGGCCCGTTCCAGACCGCATTAGCCCACTCCAGGGCTCTACCAGACAGGCAGGTGATGAGGACCCCTACTCTCTCCTCCTCTGAGGGGGCCGGTCGAACGGTGGACAGGTAGAGGTCTAATTGCAGCAGGAATCCCTGGCACCCTGTCGCTGTTCCATCGTATTTCCTCGGAGGCGTCATGAGCAGAGCGCTGGAACCGGATCCAGATGGGGCAGATGGTAGAGTTGCTGGTGGGAGGGTCGGTGGAGTAGTAGGGAAACCATTCCTCTCCCAACGATCCATCCTCTCCATCATCCATTCCATCGCTGATCCTAGGCGATGGAGGATGGATGTGTGATGTTGGACTCTCTCCTCCATAGTGGGAAGAGGAGTGGTCGCTGCTCCTGCTGACTCCATATCGTGGTGCGGGCTTCTGTCACAGTTATGAGTGAAGAGGTGTGGAGTCAGGCGCAGAGAGCAAAGATGTGGGAAAAACAACACGCTTTAATGTCCCGAAACACAACATGTACAAAGTGAAAACACAAATGAACAGAAATATAACCGGACAGCGTGTAACCCAAAATACAACAAAATACACTCAACCAACAAAACAGACGAATAAGCCCGCACGAAACAGAAGCGGGCTAAACAGACTATATATACCCTATTCTAACAATCAAACTAGAAACAGGTGCTACCAATTAGACAAAACTAAACGAACACAGAACAACGGATCGGCGATAACTAGTAGACCGGCGACGACGACCGCCGAGCGCCACCCGAACAAGAAGGGGAGTCACCTTCGGTAATATTCGTGACACTTTGTTGTCCTTAATTTGCCACAAATTTGGAAGTATGCTTAAGGTCATTGTCCATTTGGAAGATCCATTTGCGACCAAGCTTTAACTTCCTGACTGATGTCTTGAGATGTTGCTTCAATATATCCACATAATTTTCCAACCTCATGATGCCATCTATTTTATGACTTGCACCATTCCCTCCTGCAGTAAAGCACCCACACAACATGATGCTGCCACCCCCGTGCTTCACGGTTGGGATGATGTTCTTCGGCTTGCAAACTACCCCTTTTTACACCAAACATAACGATGGTGATTAGGGCCAAACAGTTCTATTTTTGTTTCATCAAACCAGAGGATATTTCTCCAAAACGTACGATCTTTGTCCCCATGTGTAGTTGAAAACCGTAGCCTGCTTTTTGTGGCGGTTTTGGAGCAGTGGCTTCTTCCCTGTTGAGCGGCCTTTCAGGTTATGCCAATATAGGACTCGTTTTACTGTGGATATAGATACTTTTGTACCTCCCAAGAATGAGCCAGACTTGTGGTGGTCTACAAATTCTTATCTGAGGTCTTGGCTGATTTCTTTTGATTTTCCCATAATGTCAAGCAAAGAGGCACTGAGTTTAAAGGTAGGCCTTGAAATACATCCTTAGGTACATCTCCAATTGACTCAAATGATGTCAATTAGCCAGAATCAGAAGCTTCTAAAACCATGATATCATTTTCTGGAATTTTCCAAGCTGTTTAAATGTGCAGTCAACTTAGTGTGTGAACTTCTGACCCATGTGAATTGTGATACAGTGAATTATAAGTGAAATAATCTGTCTGTAAACAATTGTTGGAAAAATGACTTGTGTCATGCACAAAGTAGATGTCCTAACCGACTTGCCAAAACTATAGTTTGTTAACAAGAAATTTGTGGAGTGGTTGAAAAACGAGTTTTAAACGTCCGACTTCAACTGTATATGATTTTGTGTTCAGTAACTTATTTCCAGATTCTATTGTATTTCATTATTTGTGTGGTGAGCGAACTATGTCGTTTTTGATTCTCTGGGCACAGATATTTTAAAGTAAATTGCACTCTGAATATTGTTTTCTTTATTTTGGAATTATTATTTGGGGCATTAGTCTGGTCTTATTGTTTGATATACATTTCAGTATGTTCTGTTCTCTCTGTGTATCCTTTACTATTTTTCCAATATCTACTTTTACCTGAAGGGAAGTGACCCTGAAAATCAGAGTTGTTTTGACAATACAGTAAATGAGAGAGTATTCATGGGGTATATTAGACCCTCCATTTGCAGCCAATGGTTTTCTAAGTGTTCATATCCTCTTTAGCAACAGGTGACATGTAATTTTTAAGGAGTCATTTTATTATCACGATTACATTGTGCTCTGAGAATGGCCTTAACTGCTGCAGACAATATGCCATTCAGGCCAATGAGTGTTACTGGGTATGGGACCTCACTAATGGGTTATAAGTGCTTTAGCCTTGTTTATCCACTGGCTACACAGAGGGATGAGACATTTTCCTATTATCTATCACCAAGAGAAGCCTTATGACACGATTACTGTAAGCCTGGAAGGCAGTGACATTATCCAAATATTTGATTTCCCATAACTCATAGTCTGATTGCATCTCTGTCTGCAGACACGCTGACACCTACTATGGCAGGAAAGAGAGAGAGGAGTGGGAGAGAGAGACAGAGAGGAATAACAGCAGCAGATGAGAGAGTAGGCAAGCAGAAGGATTTGTGTCACTTACATTGAGGCAGACAGATATGCTGCTTTGTTCAATTCTGGATACACTGATGAAAATGGAGCCATTGCTACTCTTCCATTCCCAAGGGATTTGGCCATTACAGAGTGTGTGTGCAGAATATTAATCAGGAGATTACATAAGATCATTTCACAATTCTGCTAAAGATGAATTTTGTGTAAACACATCGATACTAGAGTTTTGATTGTGCGGTTTGTGTGTGAAGGTGGTCTTGATCCAACAGGGATGGTTAAAGACACATTTCCCAGGCCATAGCCCCATATCCGTGACACTTGTCTGTTAGAGTGCTGGTGAGTGGGAAGGGTGGTTGGTAAGGCTGTTTGCTGCTCCATTTGGGTATTTATCTCTTCTGGTCAGTGTCCCGTTCCAAAATGCATTAGTGAAATGTCGCTGTGTATGCAAAGCACCTCATTATGCAGTTTCAGGGGAGGATACTTTTGACTTAAGTACTGTACAAAGGGAAGACCGCTCCTATATTTGAAGGCAGGTTGAATGATCATGCGAGACAGTGAACCCTTGGTAGTGTGCCTGGATTAATGGGTGAATGAAAGGTTGATTTAATCAGTTAACTGTATACAGTTTGTATACTACATTGATGTAATGTAAATGTCTCTTGACTGCTCTTGCGAAGAAATGTGCATACACTGGACATTACACTAAACCATGCCCTGGATGGAATAGTGAGTCTGCATGGCCTCAGTTGGATCATATATTCCAGTCCTTAATGATATCTGTGTGTGTTTTGTGTGTGTGTGTTGTTTCCAGGCAGGGGACAAACACTACCATCCCAGCTGTGCACGATGCAGCAGGTGCAACCAGATGTTCACAGAAGGAGAAGAGATGTACCTGCAAGGTAAGTAGCTAAATGGGCTGACATTATGATTGAAGCATTTGAAGGGTTATTACAGTATAGCTGGGCTGGTTTAGGCTGGTCCCAGATCTGCTGTATAGCCAACTTTTATGTTTGAACATACATGTTGGCAAGATAGCTCAAACATATCTGGGATCAGGTTAGGTTTGGATGTCTTTGTTCTCTAAGACCATCTGTCTCTGTTCTGTTCCACAGGATCAACCGTGTGGCACCCTGGCTGTAAGAACACAACCAGAACAGAGGAGCAACAGAGGGAACAGGTAGGAATCTATCTAGACATGAATGACCTCTTGTACCTTGACCTTGTTTGCATTGTTCAAGTGTCTCTTCTGTGGTCAGCCAGTCCCAATTTGCTCCCAATACCCCTTCCCATTGGACTTAAACCTTCGATGTGTGCAGATGTGTAAGTAATAAATCAAAACAAAGTTGATTGGTCGCTTACACAGATTTGTAGGTCTTATAGCAGGTCCAATGAAATGCTTATGTTACTAGCTCCAATAGTACAGTAGAATGTCTCGTATATGCACAAATACAACAACAAAAAATCAACAACAAAAAAATCAAGAAATAACAATCCAAAGTAGATATATTAGAGTGAGCATGTTTGAGAATATACTGTAAATACGTGGTGGCTATAGACAATATATAATTTTGAAAAGATAATGGTATGTACAGTAGTTGGTACACTATATTTAGGATGAGCTATGTCGAGAATACAGTATATACAGACAGAGTGAGTAAACAACAGTATATTAGATGAATGAGGTGACCAGCATTCAATGACTTTATACATGGGGCATTAGTCTCAATGTGCAGGACTGAGTACCAGACAGGTAGCCGGCTAGTGATGGTTGTTCAATAGTCTGATGGCCTGGTCATAAAAGCTGTTTCTCAATCTCTGTCCCGGCTGATGCGCCTGTACCGTCTCTGTCTGCTAGATGGTAGCAGGGTGAACAGACCATGGCTTGGGTGCCTGAGGTCTTTAATAAAGTTCTTATTGGCCTTCCTTCAACACTGAGTGTTGTAAATGTCCTGGAGGGCAGGCAGCGTGCCCCCGGTGATGCACCACCCTCTGGAGAGCCATGTGGTTGATGGCGATGCAGTTTCCGTAACAGGTGGTGATGCAGCCCTACAGAAGAGTATGGTGGAAGCTCCACCACTACACGGCCTATACCTACCCAGACCTCTCAGATCTGCAAAAATCAAAGAGTTGGGGCTAAAAGGAAGGGGTAAGGAGCAAACTGAGACTGGCTGTGTCTGTGTTACTGGTTTTTAGGCGGCTAAAATGTATTTCTAGGCTGCACAGACACCTACAGACACCTCCTCTTTAATCTTTGTCCGTCTTATGTCTACCTCTGTATGTAGTGTGTCCCTCACTCTGTAGTGGTTGTGTGCGTGTGAGCTGCAGGTTTGCGGTCAATTACATTTAATTTCAGTGAATTCATGAGGTATTGAATGAACTGAAATTCCAATTGAAAAGCATTGATATTTTTTTTTATTGGAATTCAAATGTCAGTTTATTTCCGTAATTGATTGAATTGAAATGGAATTGACCCCATCCCTGGTGAGCTGTGACTTGGACCGCTGAAGGGGCTCCATCTCAGTCACGTTGGAGAGGAGGCACAGGACAGCCCCTCTCTCAGACACACTCATGTGGAAAGAGTAAAGGCTAAAGACAAGGAAATATTTGAGAAGTTGACATAAAAATGGTTCAAATTATACATTAACTTTTGGGGATGCCCAATGTCTCTTGAGGAT
Organism: Oncorhynchus gorbuscha; assembly: GCF_021184085.1. NCBI lineage: Eukaryota > Metazoa > Chordata > Actinopteri > Salmoniformes > Salmonidae > Oncorhynchus > Oncorhynchus gorbuscha. Next base: position 34,718,992 of record NC_060183.1, on the reverse strand, counting down.
ACCCGATTTGTTATGGGGGCACACAGCCACCCCTGTAATTTGAGCCATGAAGATACATATCAAACGATATATAGTGATGGTTGATTTCACCCTAAAACTCTTTACAAAGCCTCCATTTATAGTAACCATGTGGTTGTGAAAACATGATTCGTGTCAATCAATACATGAATTCAGGACTGTTGTTTCCATCTGAAGTGCATTGCCCATGGGAATGCATGTGGTATTTAAAGTGTTAAGGATATTACTAAGTCACAATGCAAATACCCTCATTCACTTTGCAAGAGGCAAATTAATGACATCATTGCAAGATAATGTGTTTGTATTTTATCTAAAGATTTAATCTACTTGTCATGTTACAATGTGGTGGAATTTCAAAAACAAAGTTAGGTTTTAAACTGTATTTTCTTTCTTGAACCTTTATTTATCCAGGCGAGTTCATTAAGAACAAGTTCTTTAAAATGACGGCCTGATGAATTCTTATTTCCCCCTCCTTTTGATGAATTAGTGATTGAGTGACAAATTTCATTCCTCATTTGCAAATTGAGGCGAACACAAAACTGTAGCAACTTTGATCGAACACCTATAAAACTCATCAAGAGGTTGTTGGGATGTTGTCTTGACTTCCTTTTCTGTTCTCCTCTTGCAGCCTTCAAGGTCGTCATCCGAGAGTATCTGTTCCAGACCTGGTTCAAGCATACATGGGTCACCAGGTCATACCATATATGTGAGTTCTGTCTACCATACAACTACACTCACACACATACTGGGCTGGATGTACTGCTTATATTTTGTATAGGCCACATCCCTAGGGAAGCGTAAGATAAATTGTCATTCCATGTGTAAACTTTGTCTAACATGCTGACCAGATCGCGTGTAGCATTGCACGCATGTTGTTTTTGTCCCCCCACACCAGACACCATCAGGACACGCAGGTTGAATTATTAAAACAAACTGAACCAATAATATTAATTTGGGGACAGGTTGAAAAGCAATAAACATTTATGGCAATTTAGCTAGTTAGCTTGTTGTTGCTAGCTAATTTGTCCTGGGATATAAACATTGGGTTGTTATTTTACCAGAAAAGCACAGACTAATCCACAGAATAGTAATTGCTCCTCCTTCAGGCTTCTTCTTCTTCTTTGGACTTTAAAAAGGTGCATTACCACAACCGCCTGGAATGTCAACCTCAGTTCATCTTGCAATCACCCACATGGGTATATGCTCCTAAAAATCTATGAGGATATGGCACGTGGGTAGGAGATGGGAGAGGCAGGACTTGCAGCGCGTCGAGTGTCATAAATAGAACCAAGTTCTATTTTAGCACCTGGCCACGCAGACACTCGCGAAGCAGTATGATTGAAAAACATGTATGTGTACATTTATTTTGCAATGCTCGCACACGAAATGTCCGGTCTGGTCAGCATGTTAGTCGTAGACCTTATTCTTACCGATACATACATTTTCTGTTCAGCCTTACATCTAAAATGGAAGGAGCCCTATGCTTATCAGACTCTCTTATCGTTCCTTTGTAGACACTGACAACTGGGGTTGTTGTTTTTTTGCAACCCCAGTGGTCAGGGTCTATAGAGGAACTTTTTAGCTGCCCTAATACTGGCTAGTAGATGTGTGCTTTTAGTCATGTATAACCTATCTCGCTCTGTCTCTATGTATGTATTGATCTGTCTATCTGTCTGTCTGTGTCCCTAGGCAAAAGTAGACAATGAGATCCTTGAATACAGGGACCTAGCCGCCATTCCCAAAGTCAAAGCCATTTATGATATAGACCGCCCTGATCTGATTACCTACGAGCCTTTGTACACCTTGTCCCTTGACGAGAGGGAGGAGAGGAAGGAGAGTGTGGGAGAGGTAATTAGCATGCAACCATGCATAACCGTGTAAGTGCTTGTGCTTGTGCGTGTGTGACGCATCATGTTGAAATGAACAAGCCCTCATTCTGAAGTTGCAAGCTGTACCGGGTAAGTATTTGTTTGAGAGAAAACAACTGATGCATAAATTATATTATCCTAAATCATATCCATTTTCTCCATCTCTCCCCCCCAGAGAGTCATGTGTCAGGCAATAAATATATCTGTTGTTGCAGGGTGGAAGGCAAACACTTTGTGTACATTTCGTATTTAGTAATAATAATACATTATAATTATACAGCACTTTTTCAAGGATCCAAAGTGTAGTGTTATTGTCACACTCAGGTTCATGGCAAACTCACCCTTATAAAGGACACCTATTATTGACACGAGAGTGCTCAGTAATTTTTCTGTGTCTACAGCTCCATACTGCGAGAAGGGAGCGTTCCCCCATGCCAGATGACAAGGTAAGACAGCCTCCAACTATTCTCATTGATGATAACATAGTGTTGGTGTGTGCTTAAAGTATGTTGTATGGCGTTTCTTTGCTTACAGTACGGTCAGGATTCTTAGCTAAGTTAGCTTGAAAAAAGACACCATTTTTTTTCTCTTTCAGTCCTCAAGAAACATGTCACCTACACCATCCGCTGTAGGTGGTACTGCATTACACAGTAATACACTGTACATGTTTAACTGCAAACGTTCAGATCAAATTACAAAGAAAGGAAGCTCTTGACTATGGGTTGATAGTGATTGACAGGTGATGTAACTGTGTTGTCCCTGTAGAGCTGCTATGACATAAGAGAACGCATCCTTCAGAGGTCTACCAGTCAGGGCTCCATCGGCTCACCTGTCTACAATCGTCATAGTTACACCCCGTTGTCACGCTCACCACAGCATTTTCACAGACCAGGTGAGAGGTGTGTGTGCGAACTCATCTTTGTGTGCGTGCGTGCGCGCGCGCATGCATGCATGTATGGTTTGTATTGTTCGTCTTTACAGGTTACACAGAAAAGTAATTTGAAAATCATTTAAAATAGTCTGAGATGTACAGTAGACACTGCCTCAACACTCTTCCTTGACTATTTTAACAAGAACATAATACCACTTGTTCACATCTCACAGGAGAATCATTCATGCCTGTCACTCTTTCTTAACCCCACCTTAATCTTAACTCCCCACTGCAGCTGCTCTGTTGCTGTCCTCCTATATCTTTACTCTTCACTGACCACTCTGATAACACTTTATAATAACTGTCATGAATAAGCCATTATATTTATTTTTATTATTTTTATTTTATTTAACCTTTATTTAACTAGACAAGTCATTTAAGAACAAATTATTTTTTACAATGACAGCCTACCATTATAAATGCTATAACATGGTGTACAATCTAATTATTAAATATTTATTATTGAAGTGGAACTGAGTGTATTAACTCCTTTGCAGATTTCAAACAAACAGACAATCATAACATCAGTCAAAAATATAAAATCCCCAGTTTATGTAAATAAAAAAAAACTTTATAAGTTTTAAAAATAGATTATATTTGACAAGAAAATCAATGACGTAGAGTAATGCATGTTGGCAGAATAGATGGATGCAGTTCAATGCATGATTCATATTATTCACCAATACTTTTCTTGGTAGTCCAACAAATATTGCTATCAGGTTATAAATCACAGCTGTCCTGGTACATTGTTTGCTGCCTCTAGCCATTCGGGATACACTGTTTCAGTTTCAATGACTCAATATTTTGGACAAAATATGACAAATGTAAAGAAGACTGGGAATGTCAATACAAACAAACTAGCAAGGGCAATTTTTTTATTGTTTTTATTTCACCTTTATTTAACCAGGTAAACTAGATGAGAACAAGTTCTCATTTCCAACTGCGACCTGGCCAAGCAAAGCAGTGCAACGCAAACAACAACACAGAGTTACACATGGAATAAACAAGCGTACAGTCAATAACACAATTAGGAACAAAGAAAGTCTATATACAGCATGTGCAAATGGCGTGAGGAGGTAAGGCAGTAAATAGGCCATAGTAGCGGAATAATTACAATTTAGCAGATTAACACTGGAGTGATAAATGAGCAGATGATGATGGGCAAGTAGAGATACTGGTCTGCAAAATAGCAGAAAAGTAAATAAAAAACAATATGGGGATGAGGTAGGTAGATTGGGTGAGATATTTACAGATGGACTATGTACAGCTGCAGAGATCGGTTAGCTGCTCAGATAGCTGATGTTTAAAGTTAGTGAGGGAAATATAAGTCTCTAGCTTCAGCGATTTTTGCAATTTGTTCCAGTCACTGGCAGCAGACAACTGGAAGGAAAGGTGGCCAAAGGAGGTGTTGGCTTTGAGGATGACCAGTGAGATATACCTGCTGGAGCGCGTGCTATGGGTGGGTGTTGTTATTGTGACCAGTGAGCTGAGATAAGGCGGAGCTTTACCTAGCATAGACTTATAGATTACCTGGAGCCAGTGGGTCTGGCGACGAATATGTAGCAAGGGCCAGCCGAATAGAGCATACAGGTCGCAGTGGTGGGTGGTATAAGGGGCTTTGGTAGCAAAATGGATGGCACTGTGATAGACTGCATCCAGTTTGCTGAGTAGAGTATTGGAAGCTATTTTGTAGATGACATCGCCGAAGTCGAGGATCGGTAGGATAGTCAGTTTTACTAGGGTAAGTTTGCATTTAACATTACATTTAAGTCATTTAGCAGACGCTCTTATCCAGAGCGACTTACAAATTGGTGCATTCACCTTATGACATCCAGTGGAACAACCACTTTACAATAGTGCATCTAAATATTTTAAGGGGGGGGGAGGGGGTGAGAAGGATTACTTTATCCTATCCTAGGTATTCCTTAAAGAGGTGGGGTTTCAGGTGTCTCCGGAAGGTGGTGATTGACTCCGCTGTCCTGGCGTCGTGAGGGAGTTTGTTCCACCATTGGGGAGCCAGAGCAGCGAACAGTTTTGACTGAGCTGAGCAGGGGAACTGTACTTCCTCAGTGGTAGGGAGGCGAGCAGGCCAGAGGTGGATGAACGCAGTGCCCTTATTTGGGTGTAGGGCCTGATCAGAGCCTGGAGGTACTGAGGTGCCGTTCCCCTCACAGCTCCAGGCAAGCACCATGGTCTTGTAGCGGATGCGAGCTTCAACTGGAAGCCAGTGGAGAGAGCGTAGGAGCGGGGTGACGTGAGAGAACTTGGGAAGGTTGAACACTAGACGGGCTGCGGCGTTCTGGATGAGTTGTAGGGGTTTAATGGCACAGGCAGGGAGCCCAGCCCAGTTGCAGTAATCCAGACGGGAGATGACAAGTGCCTGGATTAGGACCTGCGCCGCTTCCTGTGTGAGGCAGGGTCGTACTCTGCGGATGTTGTAGAGCATGAACCTACAGGAACGGGCCACCGCCTTGATGTTAGTTGAGAACGACAGTTTGTTGTCCAGGATCACGCCAAGGTTCTTAGCGCTCTGGGAGGAGGACACAATGGAGTTGTCAACCGTGATGGCAAAGATCATGGAACGGGCAGTCCTTCCCCGGGAGGAAGAGCAGCTCCGTCTTGCCGAAGTTCAGCTTGAGGTGGTGATCCGTCATCCACACTGATATGTCTGCCAGACATGCAGAGATGCGATTCGCCACCTGGTCATCAGAAGGGGGAAAGGAGAAGATTAATTGTGTGTCGTCTGCATAGCAATGATAGGAGAGACCATGTGAGGTTATGACAGAGCCAAGTGACTTGGTGTATAGTGAGAATAGGAGAGGGCCTAGAACAGAGCCCTGGGGGACACCAGTGGTGAGAGCGCGTGGTGAGGAGACAGATTCTCGCCACGCCACCTGGTAGGAGCGACCTGTCAGGTAGGACGCAATCCAAGCGTGGGCCGCGCCGGAGATGCCCAACTCGGAGAGGGTGGAGAGGAGAATCTGATGGTTCACAGTATCGAAGGCAGCCGATAGGTCTAGAAGGATGAGAGCAGAGGAAGAGAGAGTTAGCTTTAGCGGTGCGGAGCGCCTCCGTGATACAGAGAAGAGCAGTCTCAGTTGAATGACTAGTCTTGAAACCTGACTGATTTGGCGACATTTTGACAGTTTGGCGGCATGAGTGAAGGAGGCTTTGTTGCAATGATCACAAGCCAGTCATAATGTGGCTAATAGGCTAGCTTTTATTTAGCAAGCTGAAAACACGGAGCCTTATGTTAGCTAGCTAGCTGCTGGGAGGATGTCATGTCATTGGACGAGTGGGTGAGTGCCCACCCCATATAGTTTTTTGTTGGCTACAGCTTGAGATGCAGGTGTCATTTGGTTAGCTAACAAGAAATGTGAATCACTTTGCTTGGTTGCTATGCTGTACTTGAACAACTGTTATCCACAGTTAGCATATCTCTTAGTTGTCAGTCAAATGTATTTGGCATTGTTCAAATGGGCCGGCAGGAAATTTCCCACCTAGTTGTCAAAATGTGGGTTGGGACAAGCATGCATTGGCAGGTAAGCTGCAGAAAGGCGAGCAGGCTGCTTTTCCCATCATTTATCGGCCTGCATGCCGAAAAGGTTTGAGAGGGTTTATCTACTGTTCCCTTGTTGGATTTGAGCGAATCTTACTCTTGCTAGCATTAGTTGTTGATCTTGCTGTTGTTGATGTGCATAGGTAACAGAGATAGATAGCCTAGGACTGTAAAGTTTCCAAATGTAAGAGGACTCCTGTGGTATTTACACATGGATTTCTGCAAATATGTATGTAACCCTCTCACCAGGCTCGAACTTGACTCTCACAATGTTACCTTACATAGAATATCTCAACCGCATGGGATGTTAGGTGAGAAGGACATCTCCAATAAGAATCCCTATTGTAAACTATCTAGGGTGATGACAACTTAGGGTATTAACTTCAGATAGAATGACTATAGATTTTTGTTATTGTATAAGGATATGCTTTCCCATGCATTAAAATCAATTTAAACAGGAAATGACTGCACCAAGGCAACATACATAAGGTTCAAGATGTGTATTATTACATTTTCAAAGCACCACATCAAAATAAATAAAAATAATAAACGCCAATGAGTCGTGCACAACCCATTTCCGCATTGGAGCTAAATAAAATGACGACGCACATAAAGTCCCAAAGCAACCGCTGTGGTTACTCACTACTCTTCCCTCAGCGAAGTATGGCAGTTCCGTGAAGGTTTCCTCACAAGATCCACAGCAAGCACAGCTATCAATGTAGACAGTACTCCTTCGCAGTAACTGATATCCCATGGGAACATGAACTTGTTAATCTTTCCCTAGCAATTCTCTCTCGGTGTCACACAATGCTAGGCTAAATTCAAGGCTGCCAAATACCTCCACGATGAGACGGTAGCTTCAGTCTTTACTAAGTCTTTCTTAACAAAAATTATAACAACCCTCTTTAAAATAAATTCAGTATTTCCCTTCAAAACTCGGCAGGTATGGGTTTTGTTCTATTTTTATTGTCTTCTTTTATCATTTTCTTCACCAACGGTCATAATGTAATGCCCATCCTTTTCTCAACGTCTCCTTCCCTCTCTTTTTTTCCCAGGCCCTCCGTTAACCAGGTCCACTCCCATTGGCCACAGCTTATTAACAAGAGACCTCATTGGTCAAAACTTAAACTTAAAAGTAAACCAACCTATTCACTTATACATGACCAATTAATTATAACAAATCAACTAAATACTTGGTTCTAACAAGGGTATTACATGTATTTTGTGGCTTTTGGCAAATGCTTTCTTATTATCTAAAGTCACACTGTTGCTACTGCCTGTGAACACACAGTCCAGTTCAAAGTGAATGATGGCAGGCCCATGTGGGAAACGGCTTATTTGCATATAGGCCTACTGTAGCTCTGATTGGCTATGGTGCACCGGTCTGTGTGGTGCACAGACTATGTTGCACCGGTCTGAGTCCGGTCCTGGACAAGACAGATGTTTTTATTAGCTTTTATTTATCGCAATGTCTGTTAATTGTCCAAACGCACATCTGCTTTCCCACTCTATATTGCTATCAAATTTTCACAAATGCCTTGCCTCTATGTCATTCCCAAACATTCTATGAAAGTATGAAAATGTGAAAATGACCATGTAAGTGTTCGCTTGTAAAAAAAAATGCATAGAAAAATGTGTCATTCATATTGCTAAAATGCTGTCAGTTCCACTTTAATGTAGAGATCATACCAATTTTTCCCTTATTCCTTATCCCCATCTCACTCAAATAATCCTTTCTCCTCGTTTGAAGTTTCTTCATTTCTAGTTTTGACATGATTCCGATTTTCTCCCTTTTCTCCTTCTTTTCTTCACCCTCTTTCACCTCACCTCCTCTCCCTCCCTAACTGTGGTGGTGTGTATCCATTGGCTCTGTCTCCTCTCTTACCTATCCTCTAACTCTTCCCTCCTACGGTCCTCCCTCCCTGCCTCCTTGTGTCTATCTGTGATGGTGTGTCTACCGACTGTCTCACTCCCTTTTCCCATCCACACCTCGGTCTTCCTCCTCCAACTCCCCTCCACATCATCTTAATGATGTCTCCCCAACGGCTCTGTCCCACCTGCCCTCCCTCTCCCCTGCAGAAGCTTTGACAGGCATGCAGAAGCTCTGCTCCGCCCTGTGTAGTAACAGTATGGGCTCCTCCAGCCATAGTGACTCCCGTCCCACCTCACCTTTCAGACACCACTCCTTTCCCCATAGCCAAGGTAAGACAGGGCATTAGACCCCATCGTCCCGTCACTGTCCCCACTCCCCAGGCAAGCTATGTCACCTCATTCAAGTCTTACTGCCTCAGACTCTATGGCTTAACTCATGTTCCTACCCTCATCTCCAGCCCCTGTATACTGTAGCCATGCACATTTAATGTAAAATGGCTGTCAGAAGCTGAGTAACCTGGTCCAAAATCTGTTTGTGCTTTTCTTGCCAACTGACCATAGGCTGGCAAGGAGATCTGGGACCAAGCTAGAGACGTCTCATCTGCTGACAAAGTCATAAGATGACATAGACATGCAACCCAGCTCACTTACACCAACCAAGTGTCCAGAGACCTTTACTGGACCTCTGGACATTTTGGTTCATGTCATATTTTATTTTTGTTCTGAGTGTTTGTATTTGGCAGTGGTGATGGCCATGCATGCACTTAAATGTTACCCAAGTCACATTACTGGCATTCTGCCTGTTTAATGATCAATGTCCATTATGTCTGGCTGCATGCTATTGATAGGTCTTGTATTACCTCATGGATACAGGATGTAACTAGGTCTGTCATTACATTTCATCAGCCGGTGATTGTCATGCAAATAACTGCCAATCTCACTGTATTTTTTTTATTTTATTAGTTGAACCTTTATTTAACTAGGCAAGTCAGTTTAGAAAAAAATCTTATTTACAATGACAGCCTAATGGGGAACAGTGGGTTAACTGCATTTTTCAGAGGCAGAATTACATATTTTTACCTTGTCAGCTCGGGGATTCGATCCAGCAACCTTTCGGTTACTGGCCCAACACTCTAACCACTAGGCTACCTGCCGTGAATACACTAGGCTATGGTAATTGACCATTAATTAACATAAAAACATTTAGCATCTCCTGGCTTCCATGCAAGCCAGTGATGCAGACTTTGGTAATAAAATCCCTTGAGCCTTATTGCTAATATAGAGCGCTGAGTACCAGGCCATTAGCGACTTGCAGTTAGAAAGTTTGGTAGGCTACTTAATGACCATCAGCGGCATCAGAGCGCAGATTTGGAGAAGCCTAGCTACCATGACTAAACGGTCACATGGAATTTGACTGTCGTCATGACTCGTGACCACCGATGTGGCAGTAATACCGTAACAGCTCTAGATGTAACTGAGCTCCATAGTGTGACTAACTGATTTGCTAACACAGGATTATTCAATAATTCTCAAAATTAGATTACTCTTTCAATCTCCTTGCGTCCATTTTTATGCTTTATCCTAATCTCACATGCCAGACTTTACAGCTATATGCAATAGTCCCTCGTCTGGCTCTGCGAGATTAGCTTTTTCCAAATTTATGTTTTCCGTATCATTGCCCTGCTTATGTTTTGTTCTTGGTTCTTCTCATTGGAGGCACTGATCCACATAGCGGGCGGAGCTCCCCTATACCCCAAAGGCCAGACAGCCGGCCTGTCACTCCGCCTCTCTCTCTGACCCCTAAACATTTCCACCTCCCAGGTAGGAGACACGGAGTGCACCCTGTCACTGTCACTGCTACTGGTCACATGAGATCTTTTATCTCTCTCTCTCTTATCGCTCTCTCACCACTTCTGTCTACCACTTTTTCCATTTCAATAATGCTTTTGATTCATTCCATTAAAGGATGCTGGCACTTAGTGTGGTCTTTTCACCAGACACATCACGAATATAAGACTCTCTGTATAAAATAATAATTGATTTTAATGTACATTTTAATGTAAATGCTGATGTTTATTGGTTTACAGTGTGTGATTGTGATGACACCCTCCCTCCCTCTGTGCTATTTTTCATTGGTCATTTCACAATGCCCTCTGTGTCACAGGAAAAGTATTTGATAGGTATACATGAAATGCAAAAGACTGAGTTTTGTCTTTCTCCCTGTATCCTTTCAGATCAGGGGATCAACATTTACAGGAAACCACCCATCTACAAACAACACGGTACATTCACTCTCCCCGACCTGGTTTCACCAGCATTAACAGCATCATTATTGTTATGAATACTTATACTGATACTATTATTCCCAAATAGTGTCATGAGCCTCATTGGCTATAACAAATCGATAAGCTTAGTTTATTGATGCGCGGGTTGACTCGTAACCCTCAGTCCCCGCGGTTATATCTGCGGGCGGGTTTAGGGTCATTAAATACTGTGTGGATCAGCTGTTTGTTCACCCGCCCGTGATAAAGTTAAAACCTGAGGCCCACACCTGACCCTTACCCGCTAATATAGAAAATGTGGCTAAATGTAGGCTAAAAGCTGAGGGTATCAACCACATAAAATATGTATCTAAGCCAAACTGAAATTTTATCAAAATTTTAACAGCTTTGACTTTCCTTAAAACTGGTCAAACTATTGTAATTTGGAAATTTAGCATGAAAAATCTTTCCCATTTAATTTTTTTGTGCATTTTCTCTTCAGTCCCTATAAACATCTTTGCGGAGATGAAAGAGAAAACAAACTTTACCGATGTCAACTAGATTGAAGCATTCATTCTAGTGATTTTTGACATAGGGTTTATTTAGTCTTCTAGGGCAAAAACTAATGACCGAAGAGAAGCTGCATGTATCTAATTATAGACAAGTTGACTAACAAATAGCCAACTAAAATGTTTGAAATTATAAGCAGAAACATGGGCAAAAAATGCCTGTAAAAAAAAAGTAAAGACATCTTTGACTGTACAATGCAGGCCTCAGATTTTCACTATCACATATAGTCGGGCGGTTGCAAATGTGTTATTAACAATTTGCGGGCGGGTGTGGGTGAACAAACACCTGACCCGCACATCATTATTAGCTATACAAAGCATCACCTACCCTTTTAAAGGTATAGGGTCCTTTCAATTATGGTTTATTTGTTTGGATTGAAATTGTGTGATCACCACGTTGATCTCCACCTTGAAGTCTCTCTTCTGAGCATCTAACGCCTAAGCAAAATATCAAGGCATGTGAGCCTACAGCATATACAAAAATCTAAAAAGAAGTTTCAGGATGGCAACTTAATTCCCTTCAATAATGCTTAATCCTGACATGTTTTGAAGCCTGCTCCTTCCCCACTAGTGGTGCATTGACGAATGAGTATGCTTCGAAACACGTCACTAATAAATATTTAATGGAAATAAGGTCTAGATTTTATCAGATCCGCGCTAGCCGACCTCTGCATGGAGGTTGTTTTAATGGTGACTGAGGTGGAACTGCGTTAGAGCTGTCAAATTAACAAACGGCTCCTTGCGTTACCTTATCATGGACACTGCCATTGGATACAGCGAAACCACATCCAACTTTATTTCAGACAAATCCCACGCAGCCGTGTTACAAGTTCAAACGCTTAAATGCGTGATCTTCTATTGTCTACACCTTGATTACACTGATAAATTATAAATCCCCCATCCAAATTAACATGGAAACATGCATTAACCTATCATTATTTCTATCATCAATAAGAGCCTACACTTTATGTTGCCGTTTAGAACTTCTAACGCAGTAGGGATAATAAGGAAAGGAGTGGTTGATGACACACAAGAGTAGCCGCTCACCAACACCGCCAAAACATCCGCAATTCGGATGACGTCCAACACGGGTTAACGCTCAATCTGATTGCATCGAGGCCTAAGTTGCCATCCTGAACCATCTTTCAAGATTTCATTGTAACATTGTACTCCTAGGACGGAGCACCCCTGCAGCCGTGCACACAACAACTATATACAGTGCATTTGGAAAGTATTCAGACCTCTTGACTTTATCCACATTTTGTTACATTACAGCGAAAACAGAAAACATTTTTGGAAATGTATTAAAAATAAAAATCAGAAACACATTATTTACATAATTATTCAGACACTATGCTATGAAATTTGAAATTGAGCTCAAGTGCATCTTGTTTCAATTGATCATCCTTGAGATGTTTCTACAACTTGATTGGAGTCCACCGGTGATAAATTCAATTGATTGGGCATGATTTGGAAAGGCACACACCTGTCTATATAAGGTCCCACAGTTGACAGTGCATGTCAGAGCAAAAACAAAGCTTGGAGGAATTGTCCGTAGAGCTCAGAGACAGAATTGTGTTGAGGCACAGACCAAAAAATGTCTGCAGCATTGAAGGTACCCAAGAACACAGTGTCCTCCATCATTCTTAAATTTGGAATCACCAAGACTCTTCCAAGAGATGGCCTCCCAGCCTAACTGAGCAATCTGGGGAGAAGGGCCTTAGTCAGGGAGGTGACCAAGAACCCGACGGTCATTCTGATAGTGCTCCAGAGTTCCTCTGTGGAGATGGGAGAACCTTCCAGAAGAACAACCATCTCTGCAGCACTCCACCAATCAGGCCCAATCAGGGGCCAGACAGAAGCCACTCCCCAGTAAAGGGCACATGACAGCCCGCTTGGAGTTTGCCAAAAGGCACCTAAATGACTCTCAGAACATGAGAAACAAAATTCTCTAGTCTGATGAAACCAAGATTGAACTCTTTGGCCTGAATGCCAAGCTTCACGTCTGGAGGAAACCTGTCACCATCCCTATGGTGAAGCATTGTGGTGGCATCATCATCATCAGCCAGAGCCTGGACTTGAACCTGATCTAACATCACTTAAGAGACCTGAAAGTAGCTGTGCAACAAAGCTCCCCATCCAATCTTACAGAGTTTGAGAGGATCTGCAGAGAAGAATTAGAGAAACTCCCCAAATACAGGTGTGTCAAGGTTATAGCGTCATATCCAAGATGACTCGAGGCTGTAATCGCTGTCAAAGGTGCATCAACAAAGTACTGAATAAAGGGTCTGAATACTTATGTAAATGTGTTGTATTTTATTTATTTTTTATAAACAAAACAGCAAATTGTATAAAAAACTGTTTTTGCTTTGTCATTATGGGATATTGTGTGTAGATTGATGAGGGGGGAAAACAATTTAATCAATTTTAGAATAAGGCTGTAATGTAACAAAATGTGGAAAAAGTCAAGAGGTCTGACTACTTTCCGAATGCACTGTATATAATGTATATGTATGTACAATTAGGTACAAGCGTAAGTGTAAGGTTGCGGGATTACTTTGATCTTTACCGTGTAGAGATTGTCACGCAACATTTCAGACAGATGTTGAAATGTTCAGCTGTGTTTCAAAGGACTTACTCAAACACTGATAGTCCAGTTCCCCTGGTTTCCAACCTAGATTCACCTGCACCAAAAAGAAAGTCTGCTGATGAAATCATCAGATCCGCTACGTTTCCTGCTGCCCATGTCCCCCCTCTGGATGACACGTCACCGAGCAAGAGCGACCACTGGTCCCCCTGCGCTCTCTCCCTGGCCCTGGTTGCCTTAGGTACAGTAGGCTCCCTATGAGCATGCTTGCACTGCCCTACCTCCCACCCCTTAGAGGCTCACTACCCCCTAGACATTTGTGGAGAACCAAGAGGATTTGATAGGTTTGAGCAATATGCCAATAACTCACTCTGATAGACTAGGTATAATTTCTGCCATATTCTCTCAGATTTCAACAAGTGTCTAGGATGTAGTGGTTGGGGTTCTTTATGAATAGGGCAGAATATCACTTTTATGCACTTGTAGCTTAACCCCACCACTAAGTTTTATTGCATCCCTGCTCTCACTAGAATTTGACTCTGGAACACAGACTTTTACAATTATTTTTGCTGATGCTGAATAGTGTCTCCTTGAAAGGCTGTTGTTGTTGGCATCATGTCACTTTTTGCTTACCAGTTTTACTTTCGTTTACAGCTACCTATACAATCAATCAATTGATTGATATACAGGTAATTACCAAAATAATGGAACCACTTTTAGTTTATTGATAACAGGTGCTTCAACACAGGTGTGGTTCCTGAGTTAATTAAGGAATTAACATCCCATCATGCCTAGGGTCATGTATAAAATGCCCAGTTGCACATTATAATTTTAGTATTTTCTGTTGTTGAAGGGACTGTGTGTGTCTCAGTCACCAGATCTCAAGCCAATTGAATACTTATGGTCAATTCTGGAGCGGCGCAGTCTCATTTGACTGTTTCTAGCACTGCTCCTTGGTCAAGATGTCTGTAGTTCACACACAGTGATAAGTGTCACGCCCTGATCTGTTTCACCTGTCCTTGTGATTTTCTCCACCCCTCCAGGTGTCGCTGACTTTCCCTAGTGTATTTATCCCTGTGTTTCCTGTCTATCTGTGCCAGTTCCTCTTGTATGTTTCCAAGTCAACCAGCGGTTTTCCCGGTCTCCTGCTTTTTGAATTCTCCTTTTTCTAGTCCTCCCGGTTTTGACCCTTGCCCGTTTCTGGACTTTGTACCCACCTGCCTGACCTTTCTGCCTGCCTTGACCCTGAGCCTGTCTGCCACTCTGTACCTCCTGGATTCTGATCTGGTTTTGACCCTTTGCCTGTCCACGACCATTCTCTTGCCTACCCCTTTGGATGAATAAACATTGTAAGACTCCAACCATCTGCCTCCTGAGTCTGCATCTGGGTCTCACCTTGTGCCTTGATAGTACGAACTGGCCATGACAGACCCAGCAGACTTGGACCAGCTCTGCCACGCGGTCTACCTGCAGGAAGTCACCATTAGGAGAAATGAGGAGTTGGTACAGGGCCATTTGGAAGGGCTCAGGTCTTTGACGATATGCCATGACTATGGGTTAAAGGCTTATTATGGAGCAAATTGGGGAGTTAGCTCAGAGGTTGCCTGTCAACTCTGGAAAAACCACAATCACCCAGTAATTTTTCCCTTATCTGTAGTGAGTTTGTACAGCCTATCCCGGCTCCCCGAGAACCCTGCTTACCACCTCCGGAGCGATATTCTGGGAATCTTAATACCTACCGGGGTTTTCTATTTCAGGGCTCACTTATTTTTGTGCTACAGCTATCTTTGTTTCCTTCAGACAGATCAAAGATGGTGTATATTATTACGCTAATGTCGGGAAGGGCGCTCTTCTGGGCTATGGCAGTTTGGGAGCAACAATCTGCCATTTGTGGTCATCTGGAGGAATTTATGGCAGAAGTGAGAAAGGTATTTGAATCTCCCGTTTCTGGGAGAAAGACAGCCAGTACGTGGTTGATTTTCGCATTTTGGCCGCCAAGAGGGCCTGGAATCCGTAGTCTCTTTTCGAAACTTTTTTGCACAGATTATCTGAGGTAAAGGATGAGGTAGCTGCTCGGGCATTTCCAATGGATCTTGACTGCCTTATTGCCCTAACCATTAAAATTGATGGACACCTAAGGGAACGCAAGAGTGAGAGGAGGTCTGGTCTCGGGCACACTTGTGCACCCGCTATAGCGTGTTCATCTCCAAGGGAATCCTCTTCCGAGAGGATTCGAAGCCACCCGAGACCTCTCGTGAATCTACGATGGGTGAGTTGGATACTCCTGAGCCTATACAGTTGGTAAGAGCTAGGTTATCATTTGGGGAACGCTCACGGAGGATGAACAGTAACTGTTGTCTGTACTGTGGAGGGGCAGGACATTTTATAGCGACCCTATTAGGAAACCCTTGTCTCTAATGGGTACCAGCACCATGGTGAGTCAGACTGGGATTTCCCTAATTCCCATCACCTGCACACCTTTTTTGTGCTTGTACTGTGGGGAGACCAATCTAAGTCTCTGAGTGCTCATTGACTCTGGGGCTGATGGAAGTTTTATGGATGCCACTATTGCTTCGGAGCATGGTATTCCCACTCAGCCTCTCTCTGTTCACATGGATGCTAGTGCACTGGACGGCCGCTCTCTAGGGGAAGTCACCCATAGTACTGTGCCCATTCAATTACGGGTTTCTGGTAACCACAGTGAGACCATACAGTTCCTCCTCATTGCATCTCCCCATTTTCCAGTTGTTTTTGGATTTTCGTGGCTTCAAAAGCACAATCTTGTGATTGACCGGACCACAAGCTCCATCCTCGGTTGGAGTCCTTTTTGCCATTCCCACTGCCTTCGATCAGCACAGCCTTTTCTTTGTGGAGAAGGACAAGACCCTGCATCCATGCATTGACTACCGGGGACTTAACGACATTACTGTCAAGAAATGTTACCCCCTACCTCTCCTCTCCTCAGTGTTTGAACCTCTCCAGGGGGCCACCATATTTTTCAAGTTGGACCTTCGTAATGCCTACCACCTGGTTCGGATACGCGAGGGGGATGAGTGGAAGACAGCCTTCAACACAGCCAGTGGACATTATCATACCATTTGGACTCACCAACGCCCCCGCTATTTTCCAGGCATTTATCAATGACTTGCTTCGGGACATGCTTAACCACTTTGTGTACCTTGACGATGTCCTGTTTTTTTCCCCAATCCGTAGAGGAACATGTTCATGTCAGACAGGTCCGTCAGCGCCTCCTGGAGAACCAACTGTTCATGAAAGCCGAGAAATGTGTGTTCCACCGCTCATCAATCACCTTTCTGGGATATGTCATTGATGAGGGAAATGTTCAGATGGATCCTGGAAAGGTGAAAGCAGTGGTGGATTGGCCTCACCCAACTTCCAGGGTGCAGTTGCAACGGTTACTTGGTTTTGCAGACTTCTACTGCCGTTTCATTCGGGACTATAGCAAGCTGGCGGCCCCCCTCTCGGCACTCACCTCTCCCAAGGTTCCGTTTAATTGTTCTCCAGCTGTCGACAAAGCCTTTGTGGATCTGAAGCATCAGTTCACAACAGCACCCATCCGCATCCATCCGGAACCCTCGCTTAAATTTGTGGTGGAAGTGGATGGTTCAGAAGTTGGAGTGGGGGCCATCCTGTCCCAGCAATCTGCCCAGGACCAGAAGCTTCATCCCTGTACCTTCCTGTCCCATTGTTTCAACCCTGCTGAAAGGAACTACGATTTTGGCAACCATGAACCCCTGGCCGTGAAAATGGCGCTGGAAGAGTCGAGGCACTGGCTGGAAGGAGCAGAACAGCCATTCCTGGTCTGGACCGACCATAAAAACCTGGAATATCTTCGTACAGACAAGCGCCTCAACTCCAGGCAGGCCCGGTGGCCCTCATGTTCACCAGATTTAAATTAACCATTTCCTACCATCCAGGGTCAAAGAATGTGAAGCCTGAAGCCCTCTCCCGCTTATACAGTTCCTCTGCCACACCCTTGACCTCTGAAACCATTCTCCCTACGTCATGTTTTGATGTCACTGGATTGGGGTATTGAGAACCTGGTCCGCGAGGCACAACGCTCCTAGCCTGGACCTGAAGGGGGCCCGGCAAACCGGCTGTTTGTCCATAATCCAATCCGGTCCTGGAATGGGCTCAGTCCTTCAGACTGACCTGTCATCCAGGGTCCTGTCATACACTAGCTTTCCTTTGACAATGCTTCTGGTGGCCCACAATGGTTCCTGACATCTCTGCCTTCATTGCCGCATGCCCAGTGTGTGCTCAAAACAAGACTCCATGACAAGCTCCTTCTGGCCTCCTACAGCCACTACCATTCCCTAATCACCAAGACTACCCATTTCATCACTCTCCCCAAACTACCTTCTGCCAATGAGATGGCTCAGCTTATGGTGCAGCATGTCTTCCGGATCCATGGACTCCCGGTAGACATGGTCTCTGATCGGGGTTCTCGTCTCAGCTCTAGAAGGCATTCTGCACCCTTGTTGGGTCATCGGCCAGCCTGTCATCTGGATTCCATCCCCAACCCAAGTCAGTCGGAGCGAGCCAACCAAGCCCTGGAAACCACACTTAGATGCCTAGTGTCAACCAATCCCACTACCTGGAGCCAACTAGTCTGGGTGGTGTATGCCCGGAACACCCTTCGCTGTTCTGCCATGGGACTCTGCCCTTCCGAGTGCTCCATGGGGTATCACCCTCCATTCTTCCCGGAACAAGAGCAGGAAGTCAGCGTTCCCCTGGCCCAGATGTTTGTCCGACACTGTCGACGTACCTGGAGACGAGCCAGGGCGGCAATTCTCAAGACCAACTCCAGGTATCGTCGACAAGCGCACCATCGCCGGACCCCAGCTCCCCGTTACCGCATTGGGCAGAGGGTATGGCTTTCCACTTGGAACCTGCCCCTGCGGGTAGTGTCCCGCAAATTGTCTCCCCGGTTCATTGGTCCTTTTCCCATCTCCAGAGTTGTGAGTTCCACTGCTGTCCGTCTTGTTACCCCTTACCCTCCGTATCCACCCTACCTTCCATTTGTGCAGAATTAAGCCTGTGTCTCACTGTCCTTTGTCTTCTGTTTCCAGGCCCATCCCGCACCCCTGGGTAATCGATGGCTAGCCAGTGTATACGGTGAGACGCCTCCTGAAGGTTCGACCTCGGGGCAGGGGTTTCCAGTACCTGGTTGACTGGGAGGGTTATGGCCTGGAGGAGAGGTGCTGGGTTCCTGCTAAAGAGATCTTGGACCCGGCCCTCATCACCGATTTCCACCGCCGACACCCCGGTCAGCCAGGTATGCGCCCAGGTAGGAGGCGTCCCTGGGGGGAGGGGGGTGTCCCTCCCTGATCTGTTTCACCTGTCCTTGTGATTGTCTTCAACCGCACCAGGTGTCGCAGATTCCTAGTGTATTTATCCCTGTGTTTCCTGTCTCTCTGTGCCAGTTCCTCTTGTATGTTTCCAAGTCAACCAGCGGATTTCCTGTTCTCCTGCTTTTTGCATTCTCCTTTTTCTAGTCCTCCCGGTTTTGACCCTTGCCTGTGTCTGGACTTTGTACCCGCCTGCCTGACCTTTCTGCCTGTCTGCCACTCTGTACCCCCTGGATTCTGATCTGGTTTTGACCTTTTGCCTGTCCACAACCATTCTCTTGCCTACCCCTTTGGATTAATAAACATTGTAAGACTCCAACCATCTGCCTCCTGAGTCTGCATCTGTGTCTCACCTTGTGTCTTTATAGATATGGACCTGTGTGTCAGTGTGCCTGCATGTTTTTCTGTTGGCTTATTCGTGGGTTCTGTATGCTACTCCTAGGATCAGAAGGAGGAAGGAGATGGTCTAGGGAAGAGGAGGAAGAGGAGTCCCTGAAGAGAAAGCAGCTCCAGGAGGAGCATATCAACAAGGTTAGAGAAGACACATTAATAACCTGTTCCCACAAACACACACCAGATAGGCAGCTCTGCCCTACTATTGTACAGTATGTTTGAAAAACGTTTTTTCCTGCAGGTATAATGCTTCGAAGCATGATCAAGCCTTCATACTGTCTCATAATAATGTTTACACTACGTTATGTTTCAACATTTTAACTGACTCAAAATATCTGGTGTTTAGTAAGGATCATTATGAGATCAAAAAACAGAAGATGGTAATACGTGCTCAGGACAAGTGTTACAGTGAGTTATAACTTGATCATAATGCATTATACCTACAGGCTTTAAAAAGGCACTGATCACGCCGTTTGGCATGTGTATTTTTCTGTTGTTCATTTAAAAAACTAATTTTCGGTCTTGGGGGTGTGTTTCCTGACCGATTCCGCATTTGGTTAATGATTTTTCTCCCCCATAAGGCACTGTAGACGCAGAATGGACATCTAACTAAGCTGTTTGGTGCAGTATTTCTCAAGTAGAAAATGTGCAATGTGTTGTCTTGTGTAAACAAAGTCAGGCTGCTGGGCAGGTCTGTCTCTCTATCTATGCTATTGGATAGAGAGCAATCACCGCAGCTGTTCACCCCATCTTAGTGGGCAAATATAAATGTACGTCAAATCAAAACCCAACCTTCATTTACCCGTTGTGTCACACGGATGTTCCAAACTCCGTTTTAGACAAGACTGACTATGACCCAAATTATACTATTTACACTTTATTACATTGTACATACTAGAATAACTGTTTCTGACTCATATTGATGCCACGTAGGCTGTTTTCAAAAGGATTCATTGCTTTTTATAGACAGTTTCTCTTTAAGTTACATTTTACCATAATGTTCTGTGGGTTCACAGATCCAGTCTGGTTTGGGGAAGCTGATAATGAAGGAGGAGAATGAGAAGGAGCAGATCAGGGAACGCAGCCAATCAGCTCAGCGCTATGATCCCCAGCAGACGAACTGTGATGGAGGTATGTTCTAACCAACCTCACCATATAGTAATTAGCACATTGTTTAGAAGAACCACATCAAAGGAGCTGTAAATTATAGTGGTGTTCATTAGGCACCAAATTGAAGAATGTGGTCAGAAGCGAATTGAAATAGTACCTCTATATATAGAGTAGAGTCTTTATTATCCATGAGGTGCAATTAATTTTGCAGCACGTAGTTAACAAAACACAATGAGCACATAACAATACATTTACACAAAAACAAAACCAGTATATACAGCAATCTGTACACAGCACACGATACAGTTTGTTTGTGGAGGCTGACAGCAGCTGGGATGACAATTTAGACCTGTTCGTTTTAAACTTAGGCAGCCTGTATCTGCCCTCTGAGGGAAGCATTGTAAATTCATCATAAGGGATGCTGGGAGTCTCTCCGAATGGATTGCACCTTGAGTCTGACTTGTGCCTAACATGCTGACCATACCGCCCACATTAATAAGTTTGCGCAATTCAACGAGTGTCTGCGTAGCCAGGCACTAAAATAGAACTAGGTTCTATTTTTGATGCTTGACTCGCTGAAAGTCCCATCTCTTCATTGGTTTTTAGGAGCATAAACTCGTGTGGGTGATTTAAAAGATGAAACAAGGTCCACACTCCAGTCCAGTTAGTACCGGTAATGCACCTAGAGAACATACGATTTTGTGACTCAAAATAGGTCCCAATTCAACAACGATCCAGAAAAAAAGCACCTTGTGCATTTCGGGTAAAATAACAACAAGCTAGCTAGCTAAATGTCCATGAATGTTTCAACCTGTCCCCAAATTAATACAGTTGGTTAAGAGTTTATTCATACCAATGATGCTGCTACTTTATTTCACAACACCACTTCCTGTCACGGTCTTCCTCCTCTTCATCTGAAGAGGAGAGGCGAGAAGGATCGGAGGACCAAAATGCGGCGTGGTTTGTGTTCATCTTGAATTTTAATAAAGAAAACACTGAACACTGAAACACACTATACAAAAACAATAAACAAAATAATGACCGTGAAGCTAATGAGAACTGTGCTGACACAAGCAATCAACATAGACAATCACCCACAAACAAACAGTGAAACCCAGGCTACCTAAGTATGATTCTCAATCAGAGACAACTAATGACACCTGCCTCTGATTGAGAACTATACTAGGCCGAAACATACAAATCTCAAAATCATATAAAAACATACAGACTGCCCGCCCCAGCTCACTCCCTCACCATACTAAATAAAGGACAAAACAACGGAAATAAAGGTCAGAACGTGACATTACCCCCCCCCCCGAAGGTGCGAACTCCGGCTGCAAAACCTTAACCTATAGGGGAGGGTCTGGGTGGGCGTCTGTCCGTGGTGGCGGCTTTGGCACGGGACGTGGACCCCACTTCAACACAGTCTTTCTCCACCTCACTGTCCGCCTCCGTGGCCTCCTGAACACGGCGACCCTTCTAAATCCCGCCCGCTTCTTCTTCACCCAAATCCAGACAGCTGATGTTCTGAAAGAGCTGCAAAATTTTAGTTTACATACACCTTAGCCAAATGCATTTAAACTCATTTAAATTCCCTGTCTTAGGTCAGTTAGGATCACTTCATATTAAAAATGTTAAATGTCAGCATAATCAGAGTGATTTATTTCAGCTTTTATTTCTTTCATCGCATTCCCAGTGGGTCAATTAGTATTTGGTAGCATTGCCTCGAAATTGTTTAACTTGGTACAAATGATTTGGGTAGCCTTGCACAAGCTTCCCAGAATAAGTTGGGTGAATTTTGGTCCATTCCTCCTGACAGAGCCTGTGTAACTGAGTCAGATTTGTGGGCCTCCTGGCTCTCACACACTTTTTCAGTTCTGCCCACAAATTTTCTATGGAATTGAGGTCAGGGCTTTGTGATGGCCACTCCAAATCCCTGACTTTGTTGTCCTTCAGCCATTTTTCCACAACTTTGGAAGTATGCTTGGAGTCATTGTCCATTTGCAACCAAGCTTTAACTTCCTGACTGATGTCTTGAGATGTTACTTCAGTATATCCACATAATTTTCCTTTCCTCATCTTTTTCCTTTCCCATCTATTTTGTGAAGTGCACCAGTCCCTCCTGCAGCAAAGCACCCCAACAACATGGTGCTGCAACCCCTGTGGTTTATGGTTGGGATGGTGTTCTTCGGCTTGCAAGACTCTCCCTTTTTCCTCCAAACATAACAATGGTCATTATGGCCAAGCAGTTCTATTTTTGTTTCATCAGACCAGAGGACATTTCTCAAGTACAACTTTGTCCCCATGTACAGTTGCAAACCCTAGTCTGGCTTTTTCATGGCGGTTTTGGAGAAGTGGCTTCTTCCTTGCTAAGTGGCCTTTCAGGTTATGTCGATATAGGACTCGTTTTACTGTGGATATAGATAATTTTCTACCTGTTTCCTCCAGCATCTTCACAAGGTCCCTGTTCTGGGATTGGTTTGCACTTTTCGCACCAAAGTACGTTCATCTCTAGGAGACAGAGCGCGTCTCCTTCCTGAGTGTAATGACGGCTGCGTGGTCCCATGGTGTTTATACTTGCATACTATTATTTGTACAGATGAACGTGGTACCTTTAGGCATTTGGAAATTGCTCCCAAGGATGAACCAGACTTGAGGAGGTCTAAAAAAAATTCTGAGGTCTTGGCTGATTTCTTCTGATTTTCCCATGATGTCAAGCAGAGGCACTGAGTTTGAAGGTAGGCCTTGAAATACATCCACAGGTATACCTCCAATTGACTCAAATTATGTTAATTAGCCTATCAGAAGCTTCTAAAGCCATCACATAATTTTCTACAATTTTCCAAGCTGTTTAAAGGCACAGTCAACTTTAGTGTAAGTAACTTCTGACCCACTGGAATTGTAATACAGTAAAATAATCTCTGTAAACAATTGTTTGAAAAATTACTTGTGTCATGCACAAAGTAGATGTCCTAACCAACCAAAACTATAGTTTGTTAACAACAGATTTGTGGAGTGGCTCCAACCTAAGTGTATGCAAACTTCTGACTTCAACTGTATATCCACCCTGCCTTTCTAAAATCTTCAAAAACCAAGTCAATAAACAGATCTCCAACCATTTAGAGTCCCAATGTACCTTCTCCACTATGCAATCTGGTTTCTGAGCTGGTCATGGGTGCACCTCAGCCACGGTCAAGGCCCTAAATGATATAACTGCCTTTGATAAAAGACAGTACTGTGCAGCCGTCTTCATCGACCTGGCCAAGCCTCTCATCTCTGTCAATCACTGCATTCTTATCGGCAGACTCAATAGCCTTGGTTCCTCAAATGACTGCCTCGCCTGGTTCACCAACTACTTCTCAGACAGAGTTCAGTGAGTCAAATCGGAGGGCCTGTTGTCCGGACCTCTGGCAGTCTCTATGTGCCACAGAGTTCAATTCTCGGGCCGACTCTTTTCTCTGTATATATCAATGATATCGCTCTTGCTGCTGGTGATTCTCTGATCCACCTCTATGCAGATGACACCATTCTGTATACATTTGGCCCTTCTTTGGACACTGATAACAAACCTCAAAACGAGCTTCAATGCCATACAACACCTCTTCCGTGGCCTCCAACTGCATTTAAATGCTAGTAAAACTAAATGCATGCTCTTCAACCGATTGTTGCCCGACTAGCATCACTACTCTGGACGGTTCTGACCTAGAATGTGGACAACTACAAATATCTAGGTGTCTGTCTAGACTGTAAGCTCTCCTTCCAGACTCACATTACGCATCTCCAATCCAAAATTAAATCTAGAATCTGCTTCCTATTTTGCAAACAAAGCCTCCTTCACTCATGCTGCCAAATACACCCTCGTAAACGGACTATTCTACCGATCCTTGACTTCGGCGATGTCAAGGATTGGAACGAATTGCAGAAATCTCTGAAGCTTGAGTCTTATATCTCCCTCTAACTTTAAGCATCAGCTGTCAGAGCAGCTTACCGATCACTCTACCTGTACACAGCCAATCTGTAAATGGCACTCCCGACTACCTCATTCCCATATTATGTATCCTCTTGCTCTTTTGCATCCCAGTATCTCTACTTGCACATCTCACTCCAGTGTTAATTCTAAATTGTAACTATTTCACCTCTATGGCCTATTTATTGCCTTTACCTCCCTACTCTTCTTCATTTGAACACATTGTACATAGATTTTTCTATTGTGTTATTGACTATGTTGTTTTTGTCCCTTTGCTTTATCTTGGCCAGGTCGCAGTTGTAAATGGTCCTTCTGTAGCTCAGTTGGTAGAGCATGGCGCTTGTAACGCCAGGGTAGTGGGTTCGATCCCCGGGACCACCCATACGTAGAATGTATGCACACATGACTGTAAGTCGCTTTGGATAAAAGCGTCTGCTAAATGGCATATATTTATATATATTATAAATGAGAAATTGTTCTCAACTGGCCTACCTGGTTAAATAAAGGTGAAATATAAATGAATTGTTATCCAGCCTATTACCCTAAGATTACCAAAACAGCAGATCATATTGAATGTTAAAATGGATTCAATTAACAATCTGTAAAAGATGGTCATCAGCTTCTTATCCACCCTGAAACTTCTTCCTCAGGAAGAACAGGTGCTGATTTCCCGTCTCACAGATAGCTTCCACATTAGCCTCAACTCTGTTTGCTGTCAAGGGAAGTGCCAAAGTATTTGTATTGATCAACAATCCCCACTGGCTCACCATCAGTATGCATTGGTGTCAGGAAGCTCCTCCGGAAATCAATAGCGATATCATTGGTTTTCTTGACATTAAGTTCTTAAAAGGAGCGGTCACCCCATCCAACATACTCCACCACTGGGCCATGGCTGACCTCTTCAGCCGGTAAAAGACTCCCAATAACTGAGTCATCTGCAAACGTAATGGTATGCCTAGAGTCGTGATCATCAGTGCACAATACAAACAACAGAGGGAAAAGACATACCCCCAGGAGGATACTGTGCCAGATAGGGAACCGTTGACTCTCACCCTTTGAGTTCGGTTGGTTAAAGTCAATCAACCAGCTGACTACTGTACTGTATGTTCAAATCAAGATCAAAATTGGACAAAAGCCTCTGCTTAGCGGTTGTATACAATTAAATTCAGAAGAGAAGTTAACAGATAGTAGTTTGGCATGGGTCTTACTTCCCTCAAGATATTTAAGGACGTAGTTAAGAAGAGTGATGGTTGCATCTTCCAACCCTCTCAATACCCACCTCTATTAACATAACAAACACAAATGTTTTGGTTTTCCGCCGCAAAACGTTTTGAAACCTTTTGATATGGTGTGCACCAATACATAATATCCTGGTCAGATCCAACCTCAAAAGCAACCCTATCAAATAAACAGCATGAACCATACAAATTATTGGACAGCCAAATCGATCTTAGATGTTTCATCGAAATTATGCTTACTTTAGTTTAAACTTTTCAGATAATTCCAAAACCTCATCGCTGCCTGGTTATGGACGGAATGGATTACACAGGGTAAGATCAGATGCTTCACATATCGGATATCACAACTATTTATTCACTCCAACATTAAAATCAAACTTATTGATTAATGTGGATGGTTTCCCCTTATAGGCTTTGATTGACAAAGTGTTGTTGATCATATTGTTCACAGACACATGTGATCGCTGTTACAATACTGTCTCTGCCCATACAGCCTCAGTCCGCAGATTTCACTCCTTACAACAGCCATATCAACATGTGTGGGGGAGGAAGAGGTGAGTGTTGCTCAACAAATACAGCTGTGGTTGTGTTCACAGCTACTTCTACATCTACATACAATTTCAATATTCTTAACTACAATCTAGAAATAGGTTTTTCAGCAAAATGACACTACTTTTGGTATACAGTTGAGGAATGGGGCTTGGGAAATGTAACCCCTCCCGGATTGTACCTTTAACTGATAATACATTGTAAATAAGCGACCCAATTATTGAACATTCAGATTTGGAAATAATGGAGTATATCTTTCAGACTTAAATAGTACAGGAAAATCTAACTGAGTCTCATGTTCTGTCCCATGTTGTCTTGCAGAGTTTCAGGTATGTCGCTCATTTGCTTATCCACAAATATCTTTCATTATGCAATTTCATTTTGCATGCGTTTGCTCACTCTATACCTAGGGTCGCAAACTTCATGTTATCCTGAATGTTAACCCACTCCTGCTAAATGCCTGCATCACTATTAGCTATCCCAAACTGTAGTGAATGCATTGCAGTGACCCTGCATGTTCTTGTCAAGGAACACATACAACATTGCTCAGACATGTTCAGTCTCACTGTGACTAGATGGAACCACTGTACTGTACATGCAACGTAGAATGATCTTTGTATCATTGCCTGTTTTATTGTTGCGAAATGTCTCCAGTTGTCACTAAATGTCTCATTTATTTACATTTTCAATTTTAAGCTGTAACAGTCCTCTTCACTGTGAGGTCGAGGTGTCACAGGTGTAGGTAACCTAGGATGCTATTGATAGTAATTGTATTAAAAGAATGCCAATATTTGAGTGCCATGACCTATTACCGAAAGACAAAAGTACTGCAGTGAACATAAGTACCAGTATGCTGCTCTATATGATAGGAATAAGATACGGTAGCTGGGATAGTAGTAAATAGCGATGGTAGATATATCTCAGTTCCATACCACTATATTACATGTGTGTGTGTGTACTGTATGTTCTATCCTGTAGCACATTAGGGATGGCAGTGCTGCAGTAACAAGAATGGACAGGGGAGTGTCTATGCCTAATATGTTGGAAACAAAAGCAAGTATCTTTTATTTTTTCATATAATTTCTTTATAAAGATTTTGAATTTACCTGATGTATGTGCCCTATCCTTATTAGTATATTTGACTGACATTCCAAGTTGTTTAGAATTTATACTTTACTACAAAAATGTGTACGCTACAAAAACAAATATGCTGAGTCAGTAAAGAGAGCTTCAAGTGAGCTTGGCACATCGGAGCCACCACAAACATTGGGTGATATTAATAGAAGGAATAGTGAGGTAAACCTCGGCACCGATAACAGGAGGTACAGTTGAAGTCGGAAGTTTACATACACCTTAGCCAAATACATTTAAACTCAGTTTTTCACAATTCCTGACATTTAATCCAAGTAAAAAATCCCTGTTTTAGGTCAGTTAGGATCACCACTTTATATTAAGAATGTGAAATGGCAGAATAACAGTGGAGAATGATTTATTTCAGCTTTTATTTCTTTCATCACATTCCGAGTGGATCAGAAGTTTACATACAACTATGTATTTGGTAGCATTGCCTTTAAATAAGTTGGATGAATTTTGGCTCATTCCTCCTGACAGAGCGGTGTAACTGAGCCAGGTTTGTAGGGCTCCTTGCTCGCACACACTTTTTCAGTTCTTCCCACAAATTGTGATGGCTTTGATGGCCACTCCAATATCTTGACTTCGTTGTCCATTTTGCCACAACTTTGGAAGTATGCTTGGGGTCATTGTCCATTTGGAAGACCCATTTGCGACCAAGCTTTAACTTCCTGACTGATGTCTTGAGATGTTGCTTCAATATACAGTGGGGCAAAAAAGTATTTAGTCAGCCATCAATTGTGCAAGTTCTCCTACTTAAAAATATGAAAGAGGCCTGTAATTTTCATCATAGGTACACTTCAACTATGACAGACAAAATGAGAAAGTAAAATCCAGAAAAACACATTGTAGGATTTTTAATGAATTTATTTGCAAATTATGGTGGAAAATAAGTATTTGGTCAATAACAAAAGTTTATCTCAATACTTTGTTATATACCCTTTGTTGGAAATGACAGAGATCAAACGTTTTCTGTCAGTCTTCACAAGGCTTTCACACATTCCTCCATGCAGATCTCCTCTAGAGCAGTGATGTTTTGGGGATGTTGCTAGGCAACATGGACTTTCAACTCCCTCCAAAGATTTTCTATGGGGTTGAGATCTGGAGACTGGCTAGGTCACTCCAGGACCTTGAAATGCTTCTTACGAAGCCACTTCTTCGTTGCCTGGGCGGTGTGTTTGGGATCATTGTCATGCTGAAAGACCCAGCCACGTTTAATCTTCAATGCCCTTGCTGATGGAAGGAGGTTTTCACTCAAAATCTCACGATACATGGCCCCATTCATTCTTTCCTTTACACAGATCAGTCGTCCTGGTCCCTTTGCAGAAAAACAGCCCCAAAGCATGATGTTTCCACCCCCATGCTTCACAGTAGGTATGGTGTTCTTTGGATGCAACTCAGCATTCTTTGTCCTCCAAACACGACGAGCTGAGTTTTTACCAAAAAGTTATATTTTGGTTTCATCTGACCATATGACATTCTCTTCTGGAACATCCAAATGCTCTCCAGCAAACTTCAGACAGGCCTGGACATGTACTGGCTTAAGCAGGGGGACACGTCTGGCACTGCAGGATTTGAGTCCCTGGCGGCATAGTGTGTTACTGATGGTAGGCTTTGTTACTTTGGTCCCATCTCTCTGCAGGTCATTCACTAGGTCCCCCCTTGTGGTTCTGGGATTTTTGACCCCACAGGGTGAGATCTTGCGTGGAGCCCCAGATCGAGGGAGATTATCAGTGATCTTGTATGTCTTCCATTTCCTAATATTTGCTCCCACAGTTGATTTCTTCAAACCAAGCTGCTTACCTATTGCAGATTCAGTCTTCCCAGCCTGGTGCAGGTCTACAATTTTGTTTCTGGTGTCCTTTGACAGCTCTTTGGTCTTGGCCATAGTGGAGTTTGGAGTGTGACTGTTTGAGGTTGTGGACAGGTGTCTTTTATACTGATAACAAGTTCAAACAGGTGCCATTAATACAGGTAACGAGTGGAAGAAGAAGTTACAAGTCTGTGAGAGCCAGACATCTTGCTTGTTTGTAGGTGACCAAATACTTATTTTCCACCATAATTTGCAAATAAAATCATTTTAAAAATCCTACAATGTGATTTTTTTTCTTTTTTTTTCTTCATTTTGTCTGTCATAGATGAAGTGTACCTTTGATGAAAATGACAGGCCTCTCTCATCTTTTTAAGTGGGAGAACTTGCACAATTGGTGGCTTACTAAATACTTTTTCCCCCTCTGTAACCACATCATTTTCCTACCTCATGAAGCCATCTATTTTGAAGTGCACTAGTCCCTCCTGCAGCAAAGCACCCCCACAACATGATGCTGCCACCCCATGCTTCATAGTTGGGATGGTGTTCTTTGGCTTGCAAACCTCCCCCTTTTTCCTCCAAACATAAGGATGGTCATTATGGCCAAACAATTCTATTTTTGTTTCATCAGACCAGAGGACATTTCTCCAAAAACTACAATCTTTGTCCCCATGTGCAGTTGCTAACCGTAATCTGACTTTTTATGATGGTTTTGGAGCAGTGGCTTCTTCCTTGCTGAGTGGCCTTTCAGTTTATGTCAATATAGGACTCGTTTTATTGTGGATATAGATACTGTTGTACCTGTTTCTTCCAGCATCTTCACAAGGTCCTTTGCTGTTCTAGGATGGATTTGCACGTTTCTCACCAAAGTATGTTCATCTCTAGGAGACAGAACACGTCTCCTTCCTTAAGCGGTATGACGGCTACATGGTCCCATGGTGTTTATACTTGCGTATTATTGTTTGTACAGATGAATATGGTACCTTCAGGCATTTGGAATTGATGATTTTCTTTTGATTTTCCCATGATGTCAATCAAAGAGGCACTGGGTTTGAAGGTAGGCCTTGAAATACATCCACAGGTACACCTCCAATTGACTCAGGCTAATTGACATCATTTGTCAGAAGCTTCTAAAGCCATGACATTTTCTGGAATTTTCCAAGCTGTTTAAAACCTCTCGAGGATAGGCGTCCCGCCAGCGGGACACCTGTTGACAACTTCCAGTGAAACTGGAAGATATTATGAATATTAAACATCTAGGTATGTACAAGTGTCTTATGTCAGTTGAAATTCTTGTTAATCTAAGGGAATTGTCCGAATTATAATAGGCTTTACAGCGAAGGCATGCTATTGTTTGTGGACTGCGCCCGCATCAAAATTGTTTTCAACCAGCACAGGCTTCGTAAAATCACAAATAGCAACTAAATATTCACTTACTTTTTGAAAATCTTCCTCTGATTTGCAATCCCAAGGGTCCCAGCAACATCATGCATGGTCGTTTTGATAGATAAAATCTTTTATATGCCAAAAAGTCATTTTAGTTGGCGCCATCGTTTTGAGTAGTCCACTCGTTCAACATGCAGAGAAAGGAATACAAAAAGCTACCCCTAAACTTTGTTAAAACAAGTGAACATACATTTCTACTTAATCCTCGGGTACCCTAAAATGTAATTTAACTATAATATTTCATACCGGAAAGAAGTTTGTTCAATAGAAAAGTAAAATTAGCAAGTGCGCGTCCTCTGTCGTGCGCACACAGACTGATCTCCAACTCTGACTCCCAGTACCAAAACTCAAAATTCTTCCTTGTTTGGGAAGAAACAAGCCTGATTGCTTGAACAAAGGCTGTAGACATCTAGTGGAAGCCATAGAAACTGTAATCTGGGAGCTGGAATTTCATAGGACCCATAACCTTCCATTGAAAGAGCATGGCTCGCAATTATGACACAGTGAAATAATCTGTCTGTAAACAATTGTTGGAAAAATTACTTGTGTCATGCACAAAGTAGATGTCCTAACCGACTTGCCAAAACTACAGTCTGTTAACAAGAAATTTGTGGAGTGGTTGAAAAACGAGTTTTAATGACTCCAACCTAAGTGTATGTAAACTTCCAACTTCAACTGTATATGATTGGTGTCTCATATCACCACTAACTACCTACAGTATGCAGCTGGTAGTCAGTCCCTTC
The DNA here is from genome assembly GCF_021184085.1 of Oncorhynchus gorbuscha. Taxonomy (NCBI): domain Eukaryota; kingdom Metazoa; phylum Chordata; class Actinopteri; order Salmoniformes; family Salmonidae; genus Oncorhynchus; species Oncorhynchus gorbuscha. The sequence continues at coordinate 34,687,568 of NC_060183.1, read as the reverse complement.
ATGGGTTCCTGTAACCAAAGGCAGCCCTCTAAAGTACTAAATCTCCCATGAGGCTAACTGAGTCACCTCTCGCTTAGCATGCCGGCTTCTCCATGCTCATTCGCACATGGCTTCAATACAGACTGTATGTAACATACAGTGGAAAATCCAATACCAAATGTGTCTTTGATAAAACTTAATGGAGGAGACACACCTTCATTGTTGGATTTTCATGACTGGTTTGACTACTATGAGTTGATCAGATAGAGGGCGGGGGGGGGGGGGGGAAGCACAAATCACTCCCCTGGTTGCTTATTAGAGCATTTCAATAAGATCTTGCAAAACTCTTCCTCTAAATTTCAATCGATCTCATCTAGGTGTGTTTGTGTACTGGGCCTAACATACGTTTGCTGTAAAGCCCACAGTATAGCTGCTTCCCATGACTCGATCTATGACTTGACAATTTCATTTTAACAAATTGTTTAACACATACTGTATCTATTTTGTAACTTAGCATTATTTTAGGGCCACAGTCCTTTGAAAATGTCGATCTGTAAGCCTAATCTTGTCTGGTCAGATTTTCCACCATATTCACATTTTAACTTATATACACCCCCCCCCTTGCCTTCAGAACAGTCTCAATTCGTCAGGGCATGGACTATACAAGGTGTCAAAAGCGTTCCACAGGGATGCTCGCTCATGTTGACTCCAATGCTTCCCACAGTTGTCTCAAATTGGCTGGATATCCTTTGGTGGTGGACCATTCTTGATACACACGGGAATTTGTTGAGCATGAAACCCAGCAGCGTTACAGTTCTTGACACAAACCGGTGCACCTGGCACCTACTATACCCCATTCAAAGACATTTAAATATATTGTCTTACCATTCACCCTCTGAATGGCACACATACACAATCCAATTCAATTGTCTCAATGCTTAAATACTTCTCTATCCTGTCTCATCCCCTTCATCTACACTGAAGGGGATTTAACAAGTGACCATCAATAATGGATCATAGCTTTCACCTGGATTCCCATGTTCAGTCTATATCATGGAAAGAACAGGTGTTCTGAATGTTTTGTACACTCATTGTAGATGTTTTGGTAATACATTACATTTACATTTACATTTAAGTCATTTAGCAGACGCTCTTATCCAGAGCGACTTTAATGAGCGCAGTAATGCACGTACCTACACAACGATACAGGCATCATGCACCTCCCCACCAACTGATACCCTTATAGTTGAGCTCCCAGGGTCTATAGCCCCATCAGCCCTCACTCACAGTCTCCTGTCACACTTGTTGTCCCTACCCAGTGTTCCCCTGTCTCAGTCAAAACTGTTCAGTTTTGAACATGCTATAACTGTAAAAATGCCCTGTCCAATCAAACTTGGATACCTGGTTTCCGTGGGATCTCAAATATGATAATGCGTTGTCTGCAGCGATGAATGTGTAGATTCATGTACTCAATCAAATAATTACAGCATAAGTATTCTTTATTTCCCCTTTTTGGATATACAGTGTATTCAGAAAATATTAAGACCCAATTACTTTTTCAAACTTTTGTTAAGTTACAGCCTTATTGTAAAATCAATCTATGGACAATACCTTGTAATAACGAATCAAAAACAGTTTTTTTGGCACAGATTACAGCCTTGGGTTTTCTTGGGAATGATGCTACAAGCTTGGCACACTTGTATTTGGGGACTTTCTCCCGTTCTTCTCTGCAGATCATCTCAAGCTCTGAGGTTGGATGGGGAGCGACACTGTACAGCTATTTTCAGGTCTCTCCAGAGATGTTCGATCGGGTTCAATTCCGGGCTCTGGCTGGGCCACTCAAGCACATTCAGAAGCCACTCCTACGTTGTCTTGGCTGTGTGCTTAGGGTCGTTGTCCTGTTAGAAGATGAATCTTCGTCCCAGTCTGAGGTCCTGAGCGCTCTGGAGCAGATTTTCATCAAGGATCTCTCTGTACTTTACTCCATTTCTTTGCCTCGATCCTGACTAGTCTCCAAGTCCCTGCCGCTGAAAAACATCCCCACAGCATGATACTGCCACCACCATTCTTCACCGTAGGGATGGTGACAGGTTTCCTCCAGACGTGACGCTTTATATTCAGGCCAAAGAATTCAATCTTGGTTTCATCAGACCAGAGAATCTTGTTTCTCATGGTCAGAGTCCTTTAGGTGCCTTTTGGCAGGCTTCAAGCAGGCTGTCATGTGCCATTTACTGAGGAGTGGCTTTTGTCTGGCCACTCTACCACAAAGGCCTGATTGGTGGAGTGCTGCAGAGATGGTTGTCCTTCTGGAAGGCTCTCCCATTTTCAGAGAGGAACTCTTGAGCTCTGTCAGAGAGACCATAGGGTTCTTGGTCGCCTCCCTGACCAAAGCCCTTCTCTCCCAATTGCTCAGTTTGCAGGGTGCCCAGCTCTCGGAAAGGTCTTGGTGGTTCCAAACTTCTTCCATTTAAAAATGATGGATGCCACTGTGTTCTTGGGGACCTTCAATGCCCCATAAATGTTTTGGTACCCTTCCCCAGATCTGTGCCTCGACACAATCCTGTCTCTGAGCTCTACGGTCAATTCCTTCGACCTCATAGCTTTGTTTTTGCTCTGACATGCACTGTCAACTGTGGGACCTTATATAGACAGGTGTGTGCCTTTCCAAATCATGTCCAATCAATTGAATTTACCACAGGTGGACTCCAAGTTGTAGAAACAAGGATGATCAATGAGCTGAATTTTGAGTCTCATAGCAAAGGGTCTGAATACTTATGTAAATAAGGTATTTATGTTTTATTTTTATTAAATGTGCAAGCATTTAAAAAAAACATTGATTTATGGGGTATTTTGTGTGTAGATTGATGTGGAATTGTTTTTATTTAATCCATTTTAGAATAAGGCTGTAACAAAATGTAGAAAAAGTCAAAGGGTCAGAATACTTTCCGAATGCACTGTATCTTAAAACCTAGTATCCAGGTTTGATTGAATTGGGTCCTCAGTCCGTTTTGATGGCCCAAGGGTCCATCTTTCAACAATCTCCTTTTGAAGCTTAATTCAGTATTGACATCCTTTGCTGATGAGTGTCTCCCTTTTGAAGGTTGTACCATATGAAATGCTCATGATAACCAGTAGAGGGCGAGCTAAACTGCCCAGGGAGGTGGACAGAACAAGACTGGAGGTATCATTTGATTTCTGCATGTGTGTGCATGAATGCTACACAAATACTTAGCAAGGAAAGTACAGAATCCATAGATCCATATAGCTTCTTGAGTTTTTAAATGACCATATAGGAGCGGAAATGTTAACCACAACATCCCCCCTTCCTCTCCTTCTTTTCTCAACCTCTCTTCTCACTCTAGCGCCACTTAGCCCCAGAAACGTTCTTTGACATCTTTGGGATGGAGATCCAGGAGTTTGACAGGCTTCCACTGTGGAAACGCAACAACATGAAAAAGAAGGCCAATCTCTTCTAGCAGTCAGAGCAGAATGCACTCATCCCATCCTTTCAGATAGCACTACTTTAACACTGTAATATAGATGTAAGGTTTGTTTCGATTTTTGTCAACCTTTTTTTCTGACATGTTCAAGAAGGCAATGGACTCTTCTTTATTTTTTCACGATGCCTCCTCTGCAGACTGAATACATGATATGATTACTAATAGATACATTTGAAAGGCTACAAGGAAAGAAAATAAAACAATTTCTTCCATGTTCAAAAATTAGAAAGAATTATGAATTAAGTCATGTTCTTTTTGATTGCTGCGCTTGTTTTCATTTCTGGCTTTGCTTTGAATGGAACTGCTTTCCTTGACCTGCTTGTTTCCTCATATTTGTTGCTGTTGATTCCTGTGGAACTTTGTTAGTAGAATTTCATGGCACCATATGATATATGCTGTTCACATGCAAAAATTGAATGTCTGTCAGCTTCACATGTCAATGGTCAGTTTGCCCTCATTTGGGCAATCAAGTCAAATCAAATGGCTGTCTTCATCATGGGAAATATTGGGTCTTGCCATTTCTTTATGGCCCTAATACATACCAGCTAGCCTAAGCTCCTCCTATGTTACTCTCACTGGCATCAGAGTCTGGAAAAGCTGCTATTCAAAACAATATAATGTGGTTTACGTATAGATCCGGGTCATATTCTTTAGGGCATGAAACGGAAAACATTTTAAACTGCTTTTCAACAAAAAATGGAAATGAGCCTTCGTTATTGGACGAGTCCAAGTAGTCCCTCCCTGTTTCAGTCTGTTTTCTTTGGTTTGATGCCAAATGAGATCGACTCAGTTTCGCCTCTCAGGCTCCCATTGGAGTAGCAATTCCTATTTTACTAACAAACACATTAAATGTAAAAGATAAAAATGAAATACTATTTGAAATGACTGTTTTATAAAGGAAACCCACACTGCCATTTGTTGTACTAAAATATAAGCAAAAAATAAAGCTTTAAATCACTGTGTATGTTAATCCTCGGCTACTCCAAAGGTATCGCCTGTATTAGTTTACCTGTTCTCCTCTCAGCTATTAAACTATAATAAACACTGTGGTTCATATATGTTGTTCAAGGAACTACAGTGTGTAATGTAATATGAGGACTCTCCTGTCAAGTTTTATGGAACAAATCAGACAGTGTGTTCCGTTGACTTCCTGGACTTCAGCCAATAAAGAGGCAGACACCCATGTAACTGTCTCTTTCTCTCTCAAACACACACATACTGATACACAAACACCAAGGTTTATAGTAGGCCTATAGTTTTAAAGTATGGTATGAATGGAGGAAATACAGTATTGCTAAATATCTATGTATCAAATTGGATAATAACTTCTGTAAGCTTATTGTTAGAATTAACTGAATTCCAACTGGTTATCAGGACAGACATGAATGCCATTCTGGATATGCGGGACGAATCTAATAAGACCAACTACAATCCAAAGGCAACCAAGGCTCTCCAACATATGCTCTCTGATTACAACCCTTGATGCCTGGCGAGCTCATATCCCTGAAGCAAAAGAGCACACTTTCTATTCAAATAGGCACAAAACATTCTCCCGAATCGATTATGTACTAGAATGTGCTCTATTTTCTTTAATCAATAAAATAGAAATTCGACATATGAGTCTATCTGATCATCATGCTTCTGACAGATACAAATGTCATAATTTCCTAAAATAACCACAAGATGGCACTTTAACGCTTCCTTAGTACAAAATCCTACGTTTTGTACAATTTGAATTTATAATGATTAACAAAAATTAAATCTGATCCTCTGATTTTTATGGGACACCATTAAAGGTTAAAAAACAAAACAATGCAACTGCATTTGCATCTGGGTGGAATAAATCATAAAGAAGATATCAGAATTGGAAAAGTTGTCAACAAAAACTTTTTTCAGACGAGGTAACAACTACTCTCTTCAAAGTCAGAAGATAACTAAAATATATAACTAAATCTATTGACAAGACAGAGAGGAGAATTTGCCATCCTTTGGGCTAGACTTAACCATTACTTCCATGGTAATCGACCCAGTCGTCTATTGGCTAACAAGTTTTTAATTAATGATCAATTAGTGAAAATTGCAACTGTTGAATCCAAATTAATCAACCAAAAATTATCCAGTTTCTATAAAGAATTGTACACCTCTGATTGTAAATCAAACACCAAGCCAGATCAAGTCCTTTTTAAAAGATATCTCCTCTTCTCGCAACTGAGGAAGCCGGCTTGCTGGGAGCCTAAATCTCTCTACATGAACTCAAAAGGTCATTGGATAACATGAATAAAGGTAAATCACCTGGTTCCTCCTGAGGTCTATTTAAAAATGTGGAACAAATTACATCATACTTGTAATGATTAACACAGCCGTTCACAAAGGTTCATTTTGGAAGGGATGTAAATGCAGGACTAATTTTGCCATTTAAAAAAAAGGTAAAAAACCATTCAGTGCTCTCATTATCGCCCTCTTTCTTTGATAAACACAGATATTAAACTATTTCCTAATACATATTGTACATGCTTCATCAGAAACCAAAGCTCCTTGGGCACTTCTATCTTTCGATGCAGAAAAAGCTTTTGATAGACTCGAATTGTCATATCTTTGGCTGGATTTGTGACATGGTACATGGCTCTGTTTTCATTAATATGATTAAAATACTACAGTATATGCCAATCCCTCAGCCATAGTAATAACAGGCAATACCGTCTCTGTTCTGTTCTGTTCAGAATAACTAGAAGTAACAGGCAAGGTGATCTCACCTCATCAAAACTATGAAATACCACATAGGGAATCGTGTAGTAACCAAAAAAGTGTTAAACCAATCAAAATATATTTAATATTTGAGATTCTTCAAAGTAACCACCCTTTGCCTTGATGACAGCTATGCACACTCTTGGCATTCTCTCAACCAGCTTCATGCAGTAGTCATCTGGAATGCATTTCAATTAATTAACAGGTGTGCCTTGTTAAAAGCTAATTTGTGGAATTTCTTTCCTATTTAATGCGTTTGAGCCAGTTGTGTTGTGACAAGGTAGGGGTGGTATACCGAAGATACCCCTATTTGGTAAAAGATTAAATCCATATTATGGCAAGAACAGCTCAAATAAGCAAAGAAAACGACAGTCCATCATTACATTGGGACATGATGGTCAGTCAATCCTGAAAATTTCAAGAACTTTGAAAGTGCAGTCACAAAAACCATCAAGTGCTATGATGAAACTGGCTCTCATGAGGACTGCCACGGGAAGGAAGACCCAGAGTTACCTCTGCTGCAGAGGATAAGTTCATTTGAGTTACCTGCACCTCAGATTGCAGCCCAAATAAATGCATCTCAACATCAACTGTTCAGAGGAGACTGCGTGAATCAGGCCTTCATGATCGAATTGCTGAAAAATAAACACTACAAAAGGACACCAATAAGAGACGTGCTTGGGCCAAGAAACACGAGCAATGGACATTCGACAGGTGTAAATCTGTCCTTTAGTCTTAACCAGCATGGCTACCACAGCATTCTGCAGTGATATGCCATCCCATCTGATTTGCGCTTAGTGTGACTATCATTTGTTTTTCAACAGGAGAATGACCCAAAACACACCTCCAGACTGTGTAAGGGCTATATGACCAAGAGTGCTGCATCAGATGACCTGTCCTCCACAATCACCCAACCCAATTTTTTATTTTACCTTTATTTCACTAGGCAAGTCAGTTAAGAACAATTTCTAATTTTTAATGACAGCCTAGGAACAGGGGCAGAACAAGAGCTTGAGCTGAGCTGTCAGCTCAGGGATTTGATCTTGCAACCTTTTGGTTACTAGGCCAACACTCTAACCACTAGGCTACCTGCCGCCCACATTGAGATGGTTTGGTTATGAGTTGAACCTCTGAGTGAAGGAAAAGCAGCCAACACGTGCTCAGCATATGTGGGAACTCCTTCAAGACTGTTGGAAAAGCATTCCAGGGAAAGCTGGTTGGGAGAATGCCAAGGCTGTGCAAAGCTGTAATCCAGGCAAAGGGTGGCCAATTTGAAGAATCTGAAATATAAAATATGTTTTGATTTTTGGTTACTACATAATTCCATGTTTTATTTCATAGTTTTTATTCTACATGTAAAAAATAAAGAAAAACCCTTGAATGAATGAGTAGGTGTGTCCCAACTTTTGACTTTTGTGAAACTAGAAGCGTGGTATTGTTAAAGAGTGCCAGGTAGTCTATATTGATTTAAGACTCATTGACACAGGACTAGAAGTCTTTGGTTTATTACAACTTCCCTTTGCAATTTTGTCAGCTTTTCTTCATTGGTATAACTGATCATCTCACTTAGAGTAAGGCCTTGAAGATGAAGACTCAGGATCAGGTCTGTGCTACTTTTTTTTCACTCCTCAGGAGATGCAGTTGAAGCACCAGGAATGTCTGAAGAGGCAAAGAGAGGCTGTGAAGCTCCGAATGAAGAAACTAAGTGCAAAGCAAACGGAAATCATTGTAAGTAAACAGCACAGGGCTTCATCTGTGTGAACAGAGGTCACAAGCATCACAATAACATGTCAGACATATTGAATGTACACATGAGTGTTCCAGTCAAATTGAAGTGGTCTGAGGGGCTTTGGCCCTTCTAGTAATTATATTTCTATGGTCACATCTGACATTTATATTTATATGGCATCTATTTGTGGTGAAAAACATGCACAACATGGTAGCATATAAACTCTAAGATGTGAAATGTTGCAATGACTTTCACATTGACTGGTTCTGTGTCCCACAACCAGAAAAAGTCCGCAGTGATGAAGGAGAGTATAAAGAAGAAGTATGAGGACATCCAGAGGGTTCTGAATGAGGACCTCAGGATAACTCTGACCCAGCTGGAGATGGAGGAGAGAGCTGCAGTCACAGCCCTGGAGGACCTGATGGAAAATAATTGTATCATCATCCAGGAGATAGAGCAGGATCTGGCCAAGCTCACCACTGAGCTAGCCCAGAAGGACATTATTCTGCCTGATACAATGGTGATTTGGCTCTTCAGTTCTATTCAACATATACTAATTTAATGGATATTGATGCTGTTATATTCACTATCACTGTCTTTATTTCCTCCACATCGACTCTAGGACACAGAGATAGAAGGCAGGTATGTAATTTGATCCAAATACATTTGTTGTTTCTAATACCGCATGCACATATATTTTATATAAATAATTTGATTGACAAAGATGTTTACAATCATCATTATTGATCATAAACTGTCAATAGCTATGTTTCCATTAACTTGACCGGCGATTTTCTGTCGACACGTAGAAAGTTTGCATAGAAAATGGATGCGTGTCCAGCTGTGTCAATAAAAACAGTTGGATGTAGTGAAGTTACACCAACAACCAAAACACTTTTCTGCAAAAGCCTGTCAAGTAAAAATGTAGTGGTTGAAATATTTCCATTACCAATTTAGGCAAATTGCGCATTAATAAATTGGCGACAGCCTGTATGCCCTCCCACCTATCTGTTTCATGTCTCAAGTAGCCTGCGAAAGCCAGCATGGACAGAATGCAAATTAATAATTGACAAATATACCTTCAAGAATTTCAGGAATTTTCAAAGTCAGGACAATCTTTTTCTTGCAAAGAAACATTATTTATATACTTGAATTTTTTGGGATTTTGCAAGCAGTTGTCACGTTCTGACGCTAGTATTTGTGTTAATTGATTGTTTTAGTTGGTCAGGACATGAGTTGGGTGGGCATTCTATGTTTTGTGTGTCTAGGTTGTTTTTCTGTGTTCGGCCTAGTATGGTTCTCAATCAGAGGCAGGTGTCGTTAGTTGTCTCTGATTGAGAATCATACTTAGGTAGCCTGGGTTTCACTGTTGTTGTGTGGGTGATTGTTTCCGTGTCTGTGTTTTACACCACACGAGTTTATTGTTTTTGCATGGAGTGTTCAGTTTATGTGTTTAAATACCATGGACACTTACCACGCCGCATATTGGGCCTCCGATCCTTCTCGCCTCTCCTTTTCAGACGAAGAGGAGGAAAGCCATTACAGCAGTAGACATTTAGTAAATGTGAAGTGGCGCTTTATAATTACGTATACCTTCAAAATGATTCATTCGGCAATCATCAGTTATTCAAAAAACACTGTTTCCATCATCATTTGTCGCAATAAAGTTCTACTAAAGAAAAAATCCACCCCTGTTGAACAGATACAAATGTTATCAATCTTTAGAACATTTATCCTATATCTGCCGTTTCCATTACACATGTCTTTTTGGGTCAATGGAAACCTGCCTACTGTTCATGTGAGAGCCACTGCAGTAAAGTCAACCTGGTCTCAGAGCATTTCATATTATTCTGTATGTATATCCGGAACATTCAATTTAGTATGATATGTTTCGAATGGCGTGGTATGTATTAATTTGTGGATGTCCATTACCTATTTCATATGACATGTTACGAATTACAATTGTGTTATATATTACAAATTTGCTAAATGTATGATATGTTACGAATTCTAGCTAGGTGGCTAACGTTAGCTAGCTAGTTAAATTTAGCTAGGCCAGGGGTTAGGGTTAAGTTTAGGAGTTACGTGAAAGGGTTAAGGTTAGTGGAAGGGTTATCTAAAAGGGTTAAGTTTAGGGTTAGGAGATGGGTTAGCTAACATGCAAAGTAGCTAAAAAGTAGTAAGTAGTTGACAAGTTGCTAATTAGTTAAAATGCTAAAACTGTCTGTGATGAGATTTCAAACTCTCAACCTTTCAGTTGCTAGATGTTTGCATTATACGCCAACCCATCCACCCTACTTTTGTTTTTGCCTTAAGTAAACATCTGTCTTATTTAACCATATCAAACGTAACATATCATACTCATTTGATTGTTTTGAGTTACATTTCCTATGTTACATTTAGTCTTTGAGACCAGGCTTTAAATGTTGGTAATTGTCCTCTCTCTCACCCAGAGTGATGGATCTGCTGAGCAGGACAGACCCAAGCAAAGTGAACCTGGACGAGCCTAAAGCTGACCAAATTCTCACCCTCACCAACAATATGCTGCTACTCATCCACTCCCAGACCCCCATTACCAAGAGACTCATCAAGAGCTGTGAGTACCCTTAGTATTCCATGACATCTTTTCAATTTTATGATTTAAATCTCAAGATGCTATGATGTCACTAGGCAGGTTTCCATTGACACAGGTTTTTTCAACAAAAGCAATGTCGCAAAACAAATCTTTGCAACATGTGTAATGTAAACGGCAGATATAGGAGACATTTTCTAAAGATACAACATTTGTATCCATTCGACAGGGGGGATTTTTTATTTTCTTAAGTTTCTTTATTGTGACAAATAATGATTGAAACAGTTTTTTCAAATAAATGATGATTGCCAAATCATTTTTAAGGTATTCGGAATACATGATGCCATCATGTAATTATAAAGATCCACTCCACATTTCATTCTAAATGTATACTGCTGTAAACTATTTAAAAAAATATATGTTTTTTTGCAGGACAAAGACTGTCCTGACTTTCAATAATATCTTAATTACTTCTTCTTGCTTCTCTTGTTGGCTAGATGCAAGTTTCATGATCCAATTATTTCAGATCTACAGGAGTGAAAGTTTCACCATGGCACGGTCCGTGACGATACGTTGGCACATGAATTATTGGAATATGTCAAATGTGGCTTCCGTGGGGGGCGGGGGGGGGGGGGGTGACATCATTACATCCAGCTGTTTTTATTGACACAAGATAGTACAATGGAAACGCACCGTAGCAGGCAATTGTTGCATCTATTTTCAATGCAATCTTTCTTTCTAAAAAAAAGTTACTGGACAGGTTAATGGAAACATGGCTAAGTACAACTGGAAGTGGAGAGATAGGCAGGATCTTTTTGTACCATGGATCCTCTACACCTAGTGGTCTATCAGAATACTGTAGAAATTCTAAAACAATTCAAAAAGTGTATTTCATTATGGATACATTTCTTACATCTATAATTTATAAGTGAATGTAAGCCGTTATAGCATACAGCATGTTTTTGTACTTAAAAACATGCTGCATGTTATTAAAACTGGTTATGTCTTGAAAGTGGTTATGCCTTGAAACATCCAGCCAATTATAATAGAGTATTGTATTAAATATAGTATTTTCACATGGGAAAATTACACCTCTGTCAACAGATTCTACAGAGGTGTCCCTGGACCCAGAGACAGCGCACCCCAAGCTGGTCATCTCCCTGCACGGTGACAGTGTCACCTACACAGACACCTGGCAGGAACTACCAGAGCTCCCAGGACGCTTTGACACCACCCTCAACGTGATCAGCCTGCAGGGCTTCAGCTCCGGGCGTCACTACTGGGAGATAGATGTGGCTGGGAAGACTTACTGGGAGCTGGGCCTCACCTACCCCACCATCTCCCGCAAGGGCCGGGCTGAGGACTGCTGGCTGGGTCGCGGCTCTGACTCCTGGGCCATGGAATTCTTTGACGGGGAGTACACAGCCTGGCACGGTGGGGTGCCCCACCAGCTGCCTGTCACGAAACACTTAAGCCGTATTGGGGTCCTGTGTAGTTTCCCAGCGGGCCTAGTGTCTTTCCTGGGGGCGGACAGCATGACTCCTCTGTTCTCGTTTTGTGTGGGGGCGTTCAAGGACTGTCTCCACCTGGCATTGTGCCCAGGTCACGACCACAACGGTACGAACGCCAAACCAATTTTGATCTGTAACGCACCTCCAACTCCTAGTTCTATCCAGAATGCCCAAGAATGCTGACTCTGCTCCTTATGATACTCAAAGGGGATGATTCCCTTTTTAAGCGATTTTCTCTCCACACGTATTCTGACCTTGAACATAGGCATTAGAATAGCACACTACTCACCTGCTTTTCTTTTTGGGTGGATATCTAATATCTAATGAAGGTGTGGCAGAGGTGTCTATAGATATGCCATATTCTCACATCGACTTAATGTCCTAATAATTCATCCACCTTTACGCAAGAGGAAAAAGTATCTACTTAATATTTTCCGATAGAAATAACATCATTCTCCATGCAGTGTAATTTACAATTTCATGAGAGCTATTGAAAAGATCTAGGTAAATTAGTAATCCATTTGGATAAGGGGATTGTAAATATTAATGATACTTGTTTTAGATATATTTTATCTTATAATCACTGGAGACAATTGTGAAACCAGTCATATGGCAACAAAATTAAGCATATCGATATATCAACTTTGTCACATTAAAGAGTATGAAATGCATTATGCAACATTTTAATTGTACAGCCTTTTAACTTGCAGGGATGGGCCCTCTTGAATATCTTAATTATAGGCTACCCCAACTTTCTCTGTTTCCTATTTCTATTGTGTTAAATATTAGCCACTATCAGTATTGACAGTCAGTAGGCTTAATAACAACACATCTGCCATTCTGCCCTTCAGAAAGGCAGTTGACCCCCAACAACAATTGCTCCCCGGGTGCCGATGATGTCGTTTAAGGCATCCCACGCACCTCTTGGGTTAAATGTGGAAGACACATTTCGGTTGAATGCATTCAGTTGTGCAACTGACTAGGTATCCCCTTTCCCTTGAATAACTGAATGTGGCACTTTTCAGAATGAATCAAACCAATGTCTTTTGTCTTTTGTGATTCACAAATGTGACCGATAGACTCAAATCGGGCTTATGTAGCAACATTTGAAATTGCGATTTTTACATTGGATTAAAGTAGAGACAAAATTGTATATAATACACTACTTTTGAGGAACAATGGGAAAGTAATTTTGCATTGAAAGTTGATAAACTTGTAAACTCACTTTTGAGAAAATGTCCTTTGAATGTTTTGGAACTACTACTGGAGACCCCTTCTTTGTCAACACCCCTTCGGCATCATTCACAACCTCTTAAGGTTTAGCCACACCCATCTCTTAAGGGTTGATCCAAGCTTGGTGTACTATCAACAGCAATCAAACACCCAAGCTAACTTGCTAGTTACTTCCAGACACAAATGAGAGAACAGCTCACTCAAAATTACTCGCCCTAGCAGAGCTGGTTAGGCTGTTATGTTATCCAGAGCTTTGGTGACTGCAACTGTGCTGTCAGATTGTCCATTCTTCAGAGCGTTTCGCTCTCGGAGCATTCAGAGCGCACAGTGGACGCTATGACCGATGAGTAGGATTGATCAGAATGTTCTGACCTCACAGTAGTGAAGCACCCAAACTAACTGGCTAACATTGGCTGGCTTGCTATCTACTTCCAGACACATAATGAGAGAACACCCCACTCTGACCACTTATTTTGTGGTCCCAAAAAGAGACAGAGGATTTTGACCGATTCTGAACCTCAATGGGTACTTGAAGGTACTGAGGTTCCACATACTGTCCCCAGCCATGTGTTGCAGGCCGTGTCCAGGGACCTGTGGTTTGTGAGGCTGTACCTGAGGGTTGCATACTTCCATGTACCTGTTCACCCAGCTCAGTGGCAGTACCTCCGATTCGCTTTCGAAGGGACGGTTCTTGGCACCCCTCTCCTTTGCACCCCGCACTTTCAATAAGTGTTGATTCTCAATTACCTGGACGAATGACTGATTTGTGCCCTGACCAGGATACAGTTCCTATCAGACAGAGACATGCTCCTGACCCACATCGGCGGGCTGGGTATTACTGTAACCGACAAGAACAGTTGTCTGATGCCCACCCAGAGGGTGGCCTTCATTGGCATGGAGCTGGACTCAGTCCTCATGAGAGCATGCCTGTCCACCAGAAGGGTTCAGGCAATCTCACCTTGCCTCGATCACTTTTGACAGGGGCGGCCTCATTGTTGATTCCCCTGAGCCTGCTCCATCTCCAGCCTCTTCAACAGTGGTTCAACTCCCACCGGCTGCACCCGAAGTGCCACTGTCACCGCCAGCTGTGGATGACCACACAGTGCCTCTTGGTATTGTTGAGGTGGCGCTGTGACCCCTTTCTCTCAGGTGGGGTGGAGATGCTGAGGATGTGCTGCCGGGAGCTGGTCAGCACAGACGCCACCCAGAATGGCTAGAGGTGTGTGACCAAGGGCAGGTCCGTCAGCGGATGTTGGCTACCCCCTTGGAGCGGCAGGCACATCAATACACGAGTGCTCCGAGCTGTATTGCTGGCCCTGCAGTCTTTCCTTCCACATCTGAAGGGAAGACATGTCCTGGTGAGAACGGACAACACCATAGTATTGGCTTACATCAACCATCAGGGTGGACTTAAGTCCCACCGCCTACATCTTATGGCATGTGAGCTCCTTCTCTGGGCTCAGGGATGTCTAGCGTCTCTACGCGCAGCGCATGTACCTGGCATCCTGAATGTGGCAGCGGATATGCTGCCAAGGGAGGTTCCGCCACCTTGGGACTGGAGCCGACATCCCCAGGTGATGCAGCAAGTTCAGGAGGGCGCAGGTGGACCTGTTTGCCTCCCTGGACAATGTGCACTTCCCCCTGAGGTACTCCATGTCGGAGCCACCTGGGCCTCTGGGCTTGGATGCTCTGGCTCACGATTGGCGCGGGCTGGAGGTTTACGCATTCCCCCCTTTTTCCCCTGTTCTGTGCTGGACAGGACCAGCATGGCAGAGCATCGTCTGCTTCTGGTGGCCCCATACTGGCCCAGACAAGCCTGGTTCAGCCTTCTCCTGTCCCTGTTGTCTGGGACACCTTGGCTATTTCCCCTGAGACCGGACCTGCTGTCTCAGTCGGTGGGCTTGGCCACTGAACGGTGCCAATGGTCCATGTCAGGACTACAGGAGGGTGTAATGAACTCCATTCAGAGAGCAAGGGCACCGGATACAACCGTGGCATACCAGTTGAGCTGGTGATTGTTCTGCTCTTGGTGCACTGGTATTGAGGTGGTGCCTGAGTCATGCGGGGTACAGTATGTCCTCCAATACCTGCAGTCTCACTTGGATGAAGGCTTAGCAGCCTCTACACTGAGGGTATTTGGCTGCTATATCTGCTTGCCATGTGGGGTGGATGGACATGCCAGTGGGGCGCCATCCCTTGGTCTCCAGGTTTATGAAGGGGGTTCGTCGCCTGCGACCAGCTAGAACCTGGTCAATGGCGAGCTAGGATTTGAATGTGGCCTTTTCAGCTTTGGCAAAGCTGCCTTTCGAAACGTTGTAGTCTCCCTCCGTGAAACACCTCTTTATGAAGGTGGCTTTCTTGGTAGCGATTACTTCCATGAAGATGGGGGTGAGCACCATGAGTGCTAATGGATGAACCCCAGTGGGAGGAGTATATCTCTCTCTTACAAAGGTTCTGTAAAGGTTCTCTCCAGTTCAGCCCTGATACATGGCCGCCAGCAGAGATTAACATTGTTCCAGTACCACAGTGCACAGCAGAAGCACGAGCAAAACACAGTTGACATGAAGGGACAGGTGGAGAGAACCAGGAAACTAATGACAACCGCAGTAAAGGGGAAAATACCGCTACCAAGGAACTGTGTTTGAAAACGGAACATTTAAAAGAAATAGCAAAACCTTATGATGACGAACGAGCACAAACTCTTCAACAAAATCATCTTCTGCAGGAACACAATCCTCAAACTAGATAAATCTGTTGAGTTATCTATGAACAGGGGCGCGCAATGCATGCAGTTTTGATAAACAACATTCAAACAATAATGTTCTAGTCCAAATGCTGCAGACCAAAGACGATCAGCTTATGAACACCATAACCAAGTTGGATGACTAAACCGCGGAACTCATTGAAGTCTAAACAAATGAACGATGAGAGAACCCAGGTGAACAAAATGATCTCTAAGCAAGCGGAGGACATCTGATCATTGAATCTCTTGCTCCGCACTCAAGACCTCTACCTGCAAACCATGACAGATAAGTATGAGACCGAAAGGAGCAACTGCGACACTCACATGTCTAAAATAAGTACTCTAAGCACCCAAGTGGACCCTGCGATGTAGCAGAATACCACCCTTAGGTACCATCTGGAGGGATTCCAGAACAGTCACGCGCTACAGCATGACTACCCTACCCAATCAAGCTCGCAACCAGGTGGCGAATCGCATCTCTGCATGTCTGGCAGACATATCAGTGTGGATGACGGATCACCACCTCAAGCTGAACCTCGGCAAGACGGAGCTGCTCTTCCTCCCGGGGAAGGACTGCCCGTTCCATGATCTCGCCATCACGGTTGACAACTCCATTGTGTCCTCCTCCCAGAGCGCCAAAAACCTTGGCGTGATCCTGGACAACACCCTGTCGTTCTCAACCAACATCAAGGCGGTGGCCCGTTCCTGTAGGTTCATGCTCTACAACATCCGCAGAGTACGACCCTGCCTCACACAGGAAGCGGCGCAGGTCCTAATCCAGGCACTTGTCATCTCCCGTCTGGATTACTGCAACTCGCTGTTGGCTGGGCTCCCTGCCTGTGCCATTAAACCCTTCAACTCATCCAGAACGCCGCAGCCCGTCTGGTGTTCAACCTTCCCAAGTTCTCTCACGTCACCCCGCTCCTCCGTTCTCTCCACTGGCTTCCAGTTGAAGCTCGCATCCGCTACAAGACCATGGTGCTTGCCTACGGAGCTGTGAGGGGAACGGCACCTCAGTACCTCCAGGCTCTGATCAGGCCCTACACCCAAACAAGGGCACTGCGTTCATCCACCTCTGGCCTGCTCGCCTCCCTACCACTGAGGAAGTACAGCTCCCGCTCAGCCCAGTCAAAACTGTTCGCTGCCCTGGCCCCTATGGTGGAACAAACTCCCTCACGACGCCAGGACAGCGGAGTCAATCACCACCTTCCGGAGACACCTGAAACCCCACCTCTTTAAGGAATACCTAGGATAGGATAAGTAATCCCTCTCACCCCCTTAAGTTTTAGATGCACTATTGTAAAGTGACTGTTCCACTGGATGTCATAAGGTGAATGCACCAATTTGTAAGTCGCTCTGGATAAGAGCGTCTGCTAAATGACTTAAATGTAAATGTAAATGCAACTGGAGCTCGGTACAAAAAGGAGTGTAGACGATAGAAGGTTTCAGACTTTGCTTCCCTCGGGTGTCCCTTAGTCTTTTCCTCTTGGCCATTCGGCACAGAGTAATATGGCGCCTCCTTGCCAACAATGCCAAAGCTTGGCTTCTCCTCTTGGCTTTTCGGCCCATACTTCCCCACAGCATGAAGCCAACCCTCTCTGCGCACTTTGCAAGGAACACCTTGACAAAATCGCCAAAAACCTCCACACCTTTGACTCCGTTCCAGGGAAGCCAAATGACACGGAGACATTATTAGCAGACATAGAGTGCGTCTTGGATGGCTACCCAAACGCTACTGGAACACATGCTTTTTCCATTATATCCATTATATCGCTTCCTTGACCAAAAGCCAAATGATTGAATTAGTGGATTAGAAATCATATATTTACCTGTTGAAGCAAATGTCGAATAGTCATGTGACAGGGTTAATCCGTCTACAACAGCAGCACGTCCAAAACGACTATGCGAAACTTGCCATGGCTTTGAAAATAGAATTCAGAGGTTCTGCGACTCCCAAACACAACAGCTTGCTGGCTAACACTTTCAAATAAGCTTGGAATTAACACCCACAAGCATACTATCATAGGCTTCGTTCCGCTTACTTTGGCCTACTCACTGAAACAGGAATGGAAGAGCTATTGCCATTCAAAAAATGTTTCTGTCGAACATGTATCCTCAACTTCATTAACTACTTGGGCCCTACAGCCCATGTTGGTTTGCCAATCTCAAAACTCAGAGAGCTTGCGAGCACAGCTTTTGAGTCATCAAAAGTGAGCCACGCTAAGAGCCCTGGCATCTCGGTTTTGAACATTGAACAGGAGCACTCACTCCAGGTGCGTTATCAGGGATAGGTGTCACATTCTGACCTTAGATCCTTTTTTATGTCTTTGTGTTAGGTTGGTCAGGGCGTGAGTTGGCCTGGGTTCTTTTTTCTATGTTGTTATAGTCCTCCTCTCCTTCCACCAACGAGAATCATTACAGAAACACCCACCAACCAACCAAGCACCAAGCAGCGTGGTATAGAGCAGCAGCGTTCTCTGGACTCATGGACATGGGAGGAGATTTTAGACGGACCCCGGGCACAGGCTGGGGAATATCGCCGCCCCAAGGAAGAACTGGAGGCAGCGAGAGCTGAGCGGCGGCGATATAAGGAGGTAGCATGGCAGCGCGAAAGGCACGAGAGGGAGACCTGAGCCCACTCCTCGTGCTTACCGGAGGAAGCGCAGTACTGGTCAGGCACCGTGTTATGCGGTCAAACGCACGGTGTCGCCAGTATGCCCTCATAGCCCGGTGCACTATAGGCCAGCCCCCCGCAAGTGCCATGCGAGTGTGGGCATCCAGCCATGGCGTGTTGAGCCAGCTCAGTGTGTCTGGTCTCCGGTACGCCTTTTCGGCCCAGGGTATCCTGCGCCGGCTCTGCGTGCTGTGTCTCCGGGGCGCTGGGAGGGTGCAGTGTGTCCTATGCCTGCGCTCCGCCCATGCCGGGCGAATGTGGGCATTGAGCCTAAGGGAGAGGTGAGAGTGGTATGCACCAGATCTCCAGTGCACACCCACAGCCTGGGCGAACCTGGAGGGAGGAGACGGAGAGACAGACTGGTGCGTGGGGCTGCCACAGGACCCATCAGGCTGTCTCTCCATCTCCTCCCTCCAGGTTCGCCCGTCTGCCCTGAGCTGCCAGAGCCGCCCGTCTGTCCTGAGTTGCCAGAGCCGCCCGTCTGTCCTGAGCTGCCAGAGCCGCCCGTCTGTCCTGAGCTGCCAGAGCCGCCCGTCTGTCCTAAGCTGCCAGAGCCGCCCGTCAGTCAGGAACAGCCAGAGCCGCCCTTCAGTCAGGAGCTGCCGGAGCCGCCCGTCAGTCAGGAGCTGCCGGAGCCGCCCGTCAGTCCGGAGCTGCCGGAGCGTCAGTCAGGAGCCGGAGCCGCCCGTCAGTCAGGAACTGCCGGAGCCGCCCGTCAGTCAGGAGCTGCCGGACCCGCCCTTCACTCCGGCGTTGCCGGAGTCACCCACCAATACGGCGCTGCCGGAGTCGCCCTCCACTACGGTGCAGCCGGAGTTTCCCGCCTGTCTGGCGCTGCCGGAGTTTCCCATCTATTCGGGGCCCACTGCAAGGGTTCCCAGTCTGAGGTCGGCGGCGAGGGTCGCCGCTCCAAAGGCACCACTTAAGCGGGCAAAGACTATGGAGGAATGGGGTCCACGTCCCGCGCCAGAACCGCCAACGCGGACAGACGCCCACCCAGACCCTCCCCTATAGGTTCAGGTTTTGCGGCCGGAGTCCGCACCTTTGGGGGGGTACTGTCACATTCTGACCTTTGTTCCTTTTTTCTGTCTTTGTGTTAGGTTGGTCAGGGCGTGAGTTGGGGTGGGAAGTGTAGGTTCTTTTTTCTATGTTATATTTATATTTCTTTGTGTTTGGCCTAGTAGTTCTCAATCAGAGGCAGGTGTTGTTCGTTGTCTCTGATTTGAGAATCATACTTAGGTAGCCTGTTTTCCTCATTTTGGTTGTGGGTGTTTAATTTCTGTTTAGTGTCTGTTCGCCTGGCAGAACTGTTTTGTTTTCTCTTCGTTGTTATTTTGTGTAGTGTTCAGTTTTTCAATTAAAATATGACGAGCACTTACCACGCTGCATTTTGGTCTTCCTCTCCTTCCACCAACGAGAATTGTTACAATAGTAGTGTTGAGAGATGTCACACAACAACGGTCTCTACCACGAAACCACGATACCAATAGCCATGCGGTCAAAATAACTATAAAGAACGTAGCCAACCACACAGGTACCACAACAATCAAGCTGATCACTATGTTCCTGCACCCAACCCACACAAAGTGTAACAAGGCTAACAAAGGTTTCAATGATAATAAAATCATTGACCAGTCCTGGAGGACTGCTTAATCCATGATGCACTAATTGATTCAGGCTCGACAATGTCGCTCATCTCTCAAACATTGTTCAATGATCTCAAAAGGGCTTTGCATCCAGCTATACGTTGGTTAAAAACAAAATGATGTGACACTAAACTTTGAAGTTTCACTCAGACTACCTCGACTCTCCCAATGCGACTCATGCTGAATCATCACTTCCAAAAATGTATCGCTTGTTCACCCTGTGTATGTTACCAGCCTCGAAACTGAACACCTGCTACTCGGAGCAGACTTGATGGATCATTTTATCTCGCTAAGTATAGTCACAAGTAATTTGCTGGTTGAAACAAAGTCATGGCATACAAGTTTGTAATTAAGGCACATGAAAGTTCACATGTTCAAGAAGGTTTTTCTGCCAACAAATGCATTTTGATTAAAAAAAATATTTACGTTCAAACGGCTCTCCTGTGAAGTTGTGACTTGCGACATATGCCTAGTTTCATGAATTGGGTCACAAATGTATCAACAATAAGTGTCTCTTTCTCTCCCTCCACCATATGTTATGTCAGTCCACTAGGGACCTTTTCTCATCATGTATTAATAAGTGTGTATGTTTATTCTGTCTCATCAATTTGTTAGCTAGGAAATAAATAATGAAACCAATTTGTGTAGTACTGAATCATAAGGCTGGGTTTTTTGCAGACACAGGAGGTTACGACTGTTCAGAATGATGATATGATACGAGTTTATGATTCATACATTTACTGTTTTATGGATGTGATAGGTAAAAACCTCTAGAGTTTAATTCGGGAGAAGGTAACCCTTTAAAGAACCACTCTCGTGGTGCCCCAAATCCTAATGAGTTAATTATTACATGATTAATTTAATTGGGTAACAATTAAGCATAGTTAGTTGATCAGAGAAATAACAGTCATCAGATAAATTAAAGTAAAAGTCACGACAACTGTTACAAGCTCAAGTATGACAGGATGTCGTATCGCATCAATGTGAGTGAGACAGACGATGGAAATTAATGTCTCCACTGGAACCATTTTATCCTGGAGAAAGGCGCTGATCCCTTCAATGACTTTGAGGATGCCGATGGACTGGGCCCTCATAACATCTTCAGGTCAGGTCACATATTCACTATGAGTGTCAGCGTATCAGTACTGATTTGTGATCAATTTTGCCTTTTAGATAATGATTAATTTGATTATTTGGATGGGGAGGCTGATCCTAGAACAGCACTCCAACACTTAAATTGCCTTTAAGATAAATAAATAAATTTGTCACACAATACATAGAGTATCTGTATAAAAAGACACCTTTTATACTTTCTCACATTCAAACATATTGTTGTATACACCCACAACTGTTCACTGTTGTGCATTGACTCTGGTCCAGAAACACAGATGTTGACACTCAGTCATGGTGCTTCATAGGAAGAGGCCGGAAGCTGCTGTGGGATCACTGTGACGTCAGGGGGTGTGCTGAGCCCACAGGTCAGCCTTAGATATCATATCTCTGACCACTGCCTGTATGGACAACAAGTTAACAAGAGGCCTAATAATTTCTCCCGAGGGGATAACTGAAGCTGTATTCAATTGAATTTCCCATGTAATTTTTCAGCTGTGGCCCTTACAGATGCTGGTACCAAGCCTACTACTGGTCCCAAGCCCACTTTTGCAACTCCCAAGCCAAAACCAACACCGGTCAAACCCTCAGCAGGTCCAGAGAAGCCTACAGCAGTGCTAAAGCCCAGTGTAGCCCCAGGACAGACCACAGCCAGCCCAACCCCTGTTAAAGTAATGATGGACTGTCGTTTCTCTTTGCTTATTTGAGCTGCTCTTGCCATAATATGGACTTGGTCTTTTACCAAAAAGGGCTATCTTGTGTTTACCACCCCTGCACAACTGATTGGCGCACACACATTAAGAAGGAAAAACATTCCACAAATAAACTTTTAACAAGGCCCACCTGTTAATTGAAATGCATTCCAGGTGACTACCTCATGAAGTTGGTTGCGAGAATGCCAAGAGTGTGGAAAGCTGTCATCAAGGCAAAGGCTAGCTACTTTGAAGAATCACAAATATAAAATATATTTGGATTTGTTTTACGCTTTTTTGGTAACTACATGATTCCATATATGTTATTTCATAGTATTGATGTCTTCACTATTATTCTACAATGTAGAAAATAGTCAAAATAAAGAAAAAACCCTAGAATGAGTAGGTGTGTTCAAACTTTTGACTGGTATTGTACATCATGGATGGACACTTCTCCATGTCACAGGTGCCATGGTTGCCCTGAATTTGAAGATGTAATCCGGAGACAGGTGTTTTCTCCATCTCCTTAGCTATCATACTCTAATTCCAGAAAGTGGAGAGTAACACTGATGCAGTTCTACTACGCTATACATTTCAGCAAAATATGCGTTAGACTGGATTACATACACATACTGAGCTGCTCAAATATGCAGAAGCCTTCTTCATGGCAGACCAATCTGAACTCGTCTCTCGACATGTCCAGCCCACTCATTATCTCAGCCAATCATGGCTTTCTATTTTTTTAATTTAACCTTCATTTAACTAGGCAAGTCAGTTAAGAACAAATTCTTATTTACAATGATGGCCTAGGAACCGTGGGTTAACTGCTTTGTTCAGGGGCAGAATTACATATTTTTACCTTGTCAGCTCGGGATTTGATTGAGCATTCTTTTGGTTACTGGCCTAAAGCTCTAACCACTAGGCTACCTGCCCCCCCATGCCTAGTGGGAAGGTTGCTGACTTTTTCTGTGGCTTAACCAACTAGGCTCGTAATTTAACAATTATAGTTGTATTTACAGATGGCATACACGCCTGTTACTAAGGAACATGAAAGTTCACATGTTCCACAAAGCATTTTTACAAAAAAACGCATTTTCATTAAGTTAAAAAGGTTTTCATTCAAATGGCTCTCCTGTGAAGTATTGACCCGTAACATACGCCTAGTTTCCTGAAACAAATTATATTTTAGCCTACTCAACAACCTGACTCAAACAGAGAGCAATGACATTTATGTTAGCTAGCTGGCTAAGTCTATCCAGCACTCCAACTCTTCCAAGTCAAGGTAAGGCTTTTGGTTTTATTAATTTATTGCCTCTGGGGCTCATCTGTGTAAATGCTAAACTTCTTGCTTTACACTGTACTGCATGATTTTACAAATGGAATAGATTGTGAGTTTACTAACACGTTAGTTCTAGTAGCTATGTGTTGACTATGACATTAGCTAATATGGTGATAACAATGTAGGCTGTGTGTAGATAATGTTTTCACCTGATCAGACCACTGTTGTGTTGTGCATTGAATTCCAAAAGTGACGGGAAAATGTGAGAGGAGGAGAGCACGTAGATGTGATGGGTGATCAGGGGAGTGTTCATTCAGCCAATTCAGTTGAGAAATGTGTTTTTAAACAGAAGCAAATGGAGCGAAACTGGAATGGACCGACCTGAATTTGTCCAATAGTATCTCTCGTTTTAGTTGCAAAACGTAACGTTTGGACTAATGATTACACCCTAGTTTAGCAAGATGTAGGCAAGAGTGTGCTAGGTGGTATTGACTGTTTCACTTTCTGTCACCTTGATTACTCCAATTTTTCTTTTGATCTGTGCACCTACATTATAAACTTTAATTTGTAGGCTCGGTTGTAGCAACCTCATGAGGGGTTATAGGGCAAATTCAAGTATCAGTAGCCTAAACCTATCAATGTTACATTGAGCTGGGTGATTGGAATATGATTGACAGTCATCCCATATGCTGTAATAGAAATAAGTCTGTGCTCATAAAAAATGTATCATCCACCCTAACCTTAAACGGCACAGACCACCACTGGATTCATCAAAAGACAGTAATTAGTTCATCTGAAAAACATCTATTGAAATGGCACTGTGGATGTATTAGACTTCAGAATTGCATTGGGGGCATACTCATATTGCAAGCTACTGTATGGGTTTTGGGTCCATTACATTTATTAGTTTACTCAGTGCTACACATAGATTACATTTCTAAAGACTACACAAATATTAGCGTCGTAGCTCTTATAACGGGACTTTAACCGTGAGAAATCACCTCAACATTCAGTCTTATCGGACATTCATATTGCTATGTACATCCTTAAATATGGCTCTTGGATGATTCTACATGTTTGTATCTGTTTGCATCACTTTCAATGGGGTACCTTTATTTTGAAAGCGAACCGCTGATTCACGGTTATGTTGTTCACAACACAACCCACACGTTATATGGCTGCCTGTGGATGTGGCAATCTGACGACGTGTCTTTGCTCAGCAGTTGTCAATTTTGCTGCAGCGGGAACCTTCGACTTTTATAAATACTGACTGTTGGTGAGACATCTTTTGAATTAATTATCTATTTTGTTTCTCTATTTGCCTACCTCAACGTTAGCCTATCGCTAGCTAGTCAGATCATAGCCTGCTGTAGCTAACGTTCGCTAGAAGCGGCCATATTGTAGTAACGTTAATCGCATATTTTGTCGTCGTCCCCCCCCAGTTTTCTCGTCATTAAGTAAAGTTGCTGAGGAAATCGAAACATTTGCAGCCTGAATAGATAAAGTGTTAAGTACGAACCGGTCAAGGGGTCACGAGTATTACTGGCTGGCCACATCAAGCCACGCGACGGTGGAGGTCTATGCCCAGCCTAGCTAGTCGTAGGATAAGCAGTGTGCACTGAATTTGCACTATTTCTGTAACTACAGCTATCACTCCTTAGTAAAAAAAAAAAAAAAACACAACTAACTATACTGAACACAAATAAACGCAACAATTTCAAATATTTTACTGAGTTAGTTCATATGAGGAAATAAGTCAATTGAAATGAATAAATTAGGCCCTAATCTATGGATTTCACATGACTGGGAATGCAGCTATGCATCTGTAGGTCACAGACATACCTTTAAAAAAATGGGCCTCAGGTATTTCTATGCATTGATAAAATGCAATTGTGTCTGTAGTTTTAACCTTCCTTATACCATTCATAACCCCACTGCCACCATGGTGCACTCTGTTCACAACGTTGACATCAGCAAACTGCTGGCCCACACATCATACATGTGGTCTGCGGTTCTGAGGCCGATTGGAGGTATTGCCACATTTTTGAAAACACGGAGGCAGCTATGGTAGAGAAATGAACATTAAATTGTCTGGCAACCGATCTGGTGGACATTCCTGCAGTCATGCCAATTGCATGCTTCCTCAACTTGAGACATCTGTGGCTTTGTGTTGCATGATAAAACTGCACGTTTTAGTGGCCTTTTATTGTCCCAACACAAGGGGCACCTGTGTAATGCTCATGCTGTTTAATCATATTCTTGATATGCCGCTTGACAGGTGGATTTATTATTTTGGAAAATGAGAAATGCTCATTAACAGGGATGTAAACAAATTTGTGCACCAAATAAGCTTTATGTGGGAATGGACCATTTCTGGGATCTGTTATTTCAGCTCATGAAACATGGGACCAAAACTTAGCATTTTATATTTTTGTTGTGTGTAAGTATAGCTGGCTAACTTCAGCGCTTTAGACTGTTGACAACAATTGGTGCAAGCCGGTGCACCAAGCTATTTTTTTACCAATGAATCTACAACGAGACAATTTGGTTTAGCTTACTCTCAAGCAGATGTACACCTGTATTTCAGCCTAAAGGATGCCCACTTTATTTTGATTTATAAATAGCTGTGTACTGTCCTCAGATCACATTGCCATGATGTTGCAGAGGCTGGCCTTGTGTTCCAGTCTACGTTCCAGGAGCCTGCAAGCAAATGTTTGCCCACGCTTTGCCAGGGCAGTGTCCCAAACCAAGTGTAAGTAGCCAACCCCATTCCACCATTCCAAAGCACTCCCAAAGCACTGGTGCACCCCACTACAGATGACACTTGGCACCACACCTCTTTGGCAGTCTCAGATGTATGCCCATATAATAGCCTAACATATGCTGTTATCAGACAACCCAAGGTTTACGACGAGAACTGCTTTTCAGTACGTTTGGATAAAGTTATTTTGGGTCATGTTCAGTAGGCATGAAACGGAAGCAAACAAGTTAAATATGAGGGTAATGTCTGAACTAAGAAACTTTCATTTTAGTTTTCGTTGCGTAATGTTTTGCTACGGTGTACCCTAATGAACATGACTGGTGTTAAATGAATGTCCTGTTATCTGTTGCAGTCCCTGTCACCCATTCTCCTGGGAAGTCAGCAGCGCACCGCAGTGAGCTCAGACAGGCCAAGCGCATTGTGGTGAAATTGGGCAGTGCTGTGGTGACGCGGGGAGATGAGTGTGGCTTGGCCCTCGGGCGTCTCGCCTCCATTGTGGAGCAGGTGAGGTCACAACCCGGTCATTAATTATATAAGTTGTAATGACCAGGGACTACTAACGAGAACCAGAAATAATGTATAAATATAAGACTCCAGAATATTGAAATTGAAGACATGATTGTGGGTTTTGATTGGCATTGAAAGGTATCTTCTAAAATTTAAGGGGAGAAACTGCTGAGGTAATGTTCAGTTACATTTTTGGTGGGTCTTTAGAGAACACTTACACTAAGTGGTGTGTAAGAAGAGCTCATTGTTGTCTGTCCCTTAGGTGGCCGTGCTGCAGAACCAAGGCAGGGAGATGATGATTGTCACCAGTGGGGCCGTTGCTTTCGGAAGGCAGAGACTGAGACACGAGATCCTGCTATCTCAGAGCGTCAGACAAGCCTTGCACTCTGGACAGAACCAACTCAAAGAAATGGTATACCAAATCTCCTCACAACAGATTGGATGACAATGGATCAATAACTATTGACATATTGGCTTTTACTAATGATTTGTATTTCTCTGTGCTTCAGTCACTTCCAGTTCTGGAGGCCCGGGCGTGTGCAGCTGCTGGACAGAGTGGCTTGATGGCTCTGTATGAAGCTATGTTCACCCAGTACAGCACCTGCACTGCACAGGTACAAACACACAACATAATTACTGTATCATTCTTTGCAGATGGAATTGCATAGTGTCTGATGTCACTACATTCATGTATTGTTTTTCTATTCCTTTTCTTAGCCAAAGTTGTATCGACAAATCAAATGTTATTTGTCACATACGCCGAATACAACAAATGTAGAACTTACAGTGAAATGCTTACTTACGAACCCCTAACCAACAATGCAGTTTTAAAAAATGCAGATAAGAAATAAAAGTAACAAGTAATTAAAGAGCAGCAGTAAAATAACAATAGCGAGACTATACATACACGGGGTACCGGTATAGAGTCAATGTGCGGGGGCACCGGTTAGTTGAGGTATTTTGTACATGTAGGTAGAGTTATTAAAGTGACTATGAATAGATGATAACAACAGGGTAGCAGTGGTGTAAAGGAGGGGGGGGGCAATGCATATAGTCTGGGTGCCATTTGATTAGATGTTCAGGAGTCTAATGGCTTGGGGGTAGAAGTTGTTTAGAAGCCTCTTGGACCTAGACTTGGCGCTCCGGTACTGCTTGCCGTGCGGTAGCAGAGAACAATCTGACTAGGGTGGTTGGAGTCTTTGATAATTTTTAGGGCCTTCCCCTGACACCGCCTGGTATAGAGGTCTTGGATGGTAGGAAGCTTGGCCCCAGTACATGTTTTTAGAATTACTATATGCCTACGTTAGACCCTCATACTGAGATCTTTCGTATGCCTCTTCAATAGATCCTTGTGACGAACCTCGACTTCCACGATGAGCAGAAGCGTCGCAACCTGAACAGCACCCTCCACGAGCTGCTGCGCATGAACATAGTGCCCATCATCAACACCAATGACGCAGTTGTACCGCCCCCTGTTCCAAACAGTGACCTTCAGGGGGTAAATGTGGGTACTTTGTGAAGGGCATGCTGGGAATGTGTAGTGTGGTTGTGATGGTTTATTACATAAGGTATATATTTTCTTTTACTTTCTCCACCCACACAAATGTTTCATTTTGGTTTAGCATTTGTTTGAAAATATATGTAATTAGCTTTGACGATTTCTACTTTTATTAGTACTGCTTCATGCATCTGAGGGGGGGAATCTGGACTTCCACTTAGGTTTGCATTGGCATCAATGGAAGACTAAGTGAAAACTTGGCTAATGTGGAAGTTAGTATATGACTTATGTTGAAGTCAGAGCCAATGCTAGTATAGAGGGGCCTATTGTAGCAAGTTTTTATACAGCAAGCTGCTCTTACTTTAAAATGACATACTAGGCTAGGCATAGTTATGATACATGGCTATGATGAGCTGTTTGCATGTATTAAATGGGGTCATGCTTTTTAATGTTTTTTTTCTTGCATTTTTAGGTAATACACATCAAGGATAACGACAGCTTGGCTGCAAGACTGGCTGTTGAAATGAAAGCAGACCTTCTTATTGCTCTATCTGATGTTGAAGGTATGTAATTCATTTCAAAATTAGCTACGTTGTTGTTCATTTACTCTCAGCTAAAATAAAAAGTATTTGCGTTGACCATGTTGTATCCCACAGGATTGTATGACAGCCCCCCCAGGAACAGATGACGCTAAACTCATCGATATCTTCTACCCCGGAGACCAGCAGTCTATCAGATATGGCTCAAAGTCCAAAGTGGGCATTGGGGGCATGGAGGCAAAGGTTAGTGGCAAGCAACCACCATCTACACTCCAAGTGTTAAAATAGTGTGGTTGGCCGTTTGAAAGAAGGTCAATCAATTTCATTTATAAAACCCTTTACATCAGCAGTTGTCACAAGTGCTTTTACAGTAACTCTGATTAAGGCCCTAAAGTCAAAAGCAAGCAGAAAGAAAGAGGGAAGGAAATACTCCCTAAATAGAAGAAACCTAGGGAGGAACCAGGGCCAGATGGGGGGACACACCCTCCACAGGCTGTACGGGGTATGTTTCATTGTAAATGTTTATTAGAACCATGTCTCACCCAGGTGAAGTCTGCTCTGTGGGCGCTTCAGGGTGGCACGTCGGTCGTCATTGCCAATGGCACCGACCCCAAAGTCACGGGCCACGTCATCACAGACATAGTGGAGGGAAAGAAAGTGGGCACATTCTTCTCTGAGGTCAAGCCTGCTGGTGAGTCACTGATACCTTTGTAGAGAAATAAACTCCAACCTACAGTAGATTAGAAGCAGTATTTACACTCATTAATAAACTACATTATTTGTAAAAATGCAGTTCATTACAATTCATGAGCATTTGTAACATAATAATGTATAAAGAATTTATAAGCATTTCAAAAAGCATTTATAATGGCTCATGTATGAAAATGGTTACAAAGAGTCACTGAAACAGTTAAGTTGGTGAGATGCCCCACTCAGGTTCATGTTGTTTTGGGATGTGACACACAGGTCCCACTGTGGAGCAGCAGACAGAAATGGCCAGGCAGGCAGGCAGGACTCTGGCCACTCTTCACCCAGATGAGGTGAGCATTCCCTTTTTTACCCTTTTCACACTACAGAGCTGTGCCGAGCTATACTGACTGGCCTGGTTACAGAGTGCCCATCTGAGCTGATGTGTGATCAATCTCTGCTGTACTTTAGTAATCTTTTTAAGACGTCTGTATTCATTCACACTCAACCAGAGAGGGGAGATAATTTGCCGTCTGGCTGACCTGCTGACAGAGAAGAAGGATGAGATCCTCAGTGCCAACAAGAGAGACATGGAGACTGCAGCATCATCAGGTACTCAATGTAGCTTCATCAGGTCACAATGGCCTCACAAATTAGGATCATACCAGATATTGTTAATATTGCTGACACAAGCTGTCTGTCGATCAGCAATTGATAAAAGCCATAAGAATGTTGGTGTTATATTTTAGTGTGATTCCCTCTAGGCCGTCTCTCCCAACCCCTGCTGGCAAGGTTGAGTCTGTCCACATCGAAGCTGAACAGTCTAGCCATAGGCCTGCGTCAGATTGCTGTATCGTCCAGGGACAGCGTGGGGCAGGTGCTCCGCAGGACCAGAGTCGCCAACAACCTGGAGCTCGAACAGATCACTGTGCCCATCGGGGTCCTGCTGGTCATCTTTGAGTCCCGACCCGACTGCCTTCCTCAGGTCAGTCACCTGATGGTGGCCATGCTGCTAAACCACAAGGCTCATCCTGGGTCCAATCCCAAATGGACCCCTAGACCCTTCACCCTAGGCACTTGTGGAGATCTGAGAGGATTTGATTGGAAAATAAGCAATATGGTGAAACTTTAACATCGCTTCACCTTGCTCTCTAATAGGCTATTACCATATTGTTTACATTTGTCAAATCCTCTCTAATTTATTAGTTATCTAAACATTTGTTTTACTTTACCCCATTTTATTAACCCCCTTTTTCTACTTGGTAGTTACGATCTTGTCTCATCGCTGCATGTCCCCTACGGACTCGGGAGAGGCTACGGTCGAGAGACCTGTCTTCCGAAACACAACCCTGCCAAGCCGCACTGCTTGCTAAACTTCTTGCGACTATCAAACCCGGATCCGGGAGCGTAATCATAGCCTCAAACTAATTAGCATAACGCAGCGGACATAAATCTTCCTACAAAAACTTCCTATTCATGAAAATCACAAATGAAATATATTGAGACACAGCTTAGCCTTTTGTTAATCGCACTGTCATCTCAGATTTTCAAAATATGCTTTACAGCCAACGCTAGACAAGCATTTGTGTAAGTTTATCATGTCATAATGCTATGCTAGGCTCTGCTGGCAGCAGGCAACATTTTCACGAAAATAAAAGCAATCAAATTAAATAATTTACCTTTGAAGAACTTCGGATGTTTTCACTCAGGCGACTCCCAGTTAGATAGCAAATGTTCCTTTTTTCCAAAAATATTATTTTTGTAGGCGAAATAGCTCCCGTTTGTTCGTCACGTTTGGCTGAAAAATTGACCGGTCACTACAGCGGCAAACTTTTTTCAAAATTAGCTCCATAATATCGACAGAAACATGGCAAACGTTCTTTAGAATCAATCCTCAAGGTGTTTTTCACATAACAATTCGATAATATATCCTTCGGGACAATTGGTTTCTCATAAAAAGCGATTGGAAAAATGGCTACTTGTGTACTTTACGCAAGATTTTCTGCGGGAGCCATCATGTGACCACTTGCTAAATGTGGTCCCTTACGGCTATTCTTCAACATAAATGCTTAAAAAGACATCACAATGCTGTAGACACCTTGGGGAATACGTAGAAAACGTAAGCTCATTCATAGCTCATTCACAGCCATATAAGGAGTCATTGGCATGAGGCAGTTTCAAAAAATGAGGCACTTCCTGATTGGAATTTTATCTGGGTTTCGCCTATAACATCAGTTTTGTTGCACTCACAGACAATATCTTTGCAGTTTTGGAAACGTCAGTGTTTTCTATCCAAAGCTGTCAATTATATGCATAGTTGAGCATCTTTTCGTGACAAAATATCTTGTTTAAAACTGGAATGTTTTTTTTTATCCAAAAATGAAAATACTACCCCCTAGTTACAAATGCTTAACCCCGCAGCCAGCCGCACCATCCAACTGACGACCGGATTCAGCTTGCAAGGCGCCCGGCCCGCAACAAGCAGTTGCTATACCCGCAATAACATCTGCTAAATATGTGTATGTGACGAATAAAATTTGATTTGATTGAGAGCACGATGACACAAGGAAATCGTGGCCGGCATAACCATCCCTTAACCCGGATGACGCTGGGCCAATTGTGAGCTGCCCCATGGGTGTCACGGTTACAGATTTTAAGTACACAGGACATATGGTCTAAGGGTTGATTTGAGATTCCACCCTATTGTGTTTTATTTTCAGAGACATGATAGTACTGATGTGTGACTGAAGTGTCGTATGGACTTGTACCGATATGAAATACAGGTGTCAGCTCTGGCTATTGCCAGTGGAAATGCTCTGTTACTGAAGGGGGGAAAAGAAGCGGCCAACACCAACCGTATCTTGCATCAGCTGACCCAGGAGGCGCTCTCTATCCACGGGGTGAAGGATGCTATTCAGCTGGTAAGAGCTTGATCCAAATCATTGGGACATTTGAGGCAGGAGTTGAGTTTTAGGTTATGCATAACACTTTTATTAGATACACTTACTTTACAGCTAGGATAAATAATTTGTGTGGTGTGAACAACATTACATTTGTACTGTAGGTCAGGGCTGGAGTAAATTCTAATTTAATTTAGTAATTTTAGGACGTAAACTGAAATTCACATTTTCCTCAATCCTTCTCTACGAGAAGATAATTGGAATTGACTGAATTAAAATGGAATTGACCCCAGCCCTGTTGCAGGTACATATGATTTTAGTTTGCATCATAGTAAAGTATGTTATTAACATGTGTGCTGTAGGTGAGTACCCGTGAGGAGGTGGAGGACCTGTGTAGACTAGATAAGATGATAGACCTGATCATCCCTCGAGGCTCGTCCCAGCTGGTCAGAGACATCCAGAGAGCTGCCAAGGGCATCCCTGTGCTGGGACACAGTGAGGGCATCTGCCATGTCTACATCGACTCTGAGGCTTGCATCGAAAAGGCTATTGACATCAGTGAGTGTTTCATTACCTCATTGTTTATAAGCAACTTATGGTGAAGCTATCTTGTGGATGTCATGAACTGTCAGTCCTTGCCTCTAGGGCACGTGTCAAACTCGTTCTGCAGAAGGCAGTGTCTGCCAGTTTTCGCTCCTCCCTTGTACTTGATTGATGAATTAAGGTCATGATTGGTAAGGAACTCTCCTCAGCTGGTTGTCTAGGTCTTAAAAAACAAAAACCAGCAGACGGCTTTAGTTTACATTAAATGATGTACTCATTCATACACCGTCAGTGGTTCCCAAGCTTTTTATAGTCCCATACCCCTTCAAACATTCAACCTCCAGCTGCGTACCCCCTCTAGCATCAGGGTCGGCGTGCTCTCAAATGTTGTTTTTCCCACCATTGTAAGCCTGCGACACACACCATGATACATTTATTAAACATGAGAATGAGTGTGAGTTTTTGTCACAATCCGGCTCATGGGAAGTGACAAAGAGCACCAATAATAATATAATGATAATTTTGTTCTTTATTTAGCCATTTTACATATAAAACCTTATTATTCACATTTTGAGGAACAAACTCACCACAGGTTAATGAGAAGGGTGTGCTTGAAAGGATGCACATTCAGTTGAAGTAGGAAGTTTACATACACCTTAGCAAAATACATTTTAAACAATTCCTGACATTTAATCCTAGTAAACATTCCCTGTCTCAGGTCAGTTAGGATCACCACTATTTTAAAAATGTGAAATGTCAGAACAATGGTAGAGAGAAGGGTTTATTTCAGCTTTTATTTCTTTCATCACATTCCCAGTGAGGCAGAAGTTTATATACTCAATTAGTATTTGGTAGCATTAACTTTAAATTGTTGAACTTGGGTCAAACTTTTCGAGTAGGCTTCCACAAGCTTCCCAGAATAAGTTGGGTGAATTTTGGCCCATTCCTCCTGACAGAGCTGGTGTAACTGAGTCAGGTTTGTAGGCCTCCTTGCTCGCACACACTTTTTGAGTTCTGCCCACAAATTTTCTATAGGATTGAGGTTAGGGCTTTGTGATGGCCTCTACAATAGCTTGACTTTGTTGTCCTTAAGCCATTTTTCCACAACTTTGGAAGTATGCTTGGAGTCATTGTCCGTTTGGAAGACCCATTTGCGACCAAGCTTTAACTTCCTGACTGATATCTTGAGATGTTGCTTCAATATATCCACATAATTTTCCTTTCCTCATGAAGCCATCTATTTTGTGAAGCAAAGCACCCCCACAACATGATGCTGCCACCTCCGTGCTTCACTGTTGGGAAGGTGTTCGTTGGCTTGCAAGTATCCCCCTTTTTCCTCCAAACATAACGATGGTCATTATGGCCAAACACTTATTTTTTTGTTTCATCGGACCTGAGGACATTTATCCAAAAAGTACGATCTTGGTTCCCATGTGCAGTTGCAAACCGTAGTCTGGCTTTTTCATGGTGGTTTTGGACCAGTGGCTTCTTCCTTCCTGGGCTGCCTTTCAGGTTATGTCGATGTAGGACTCGTTTTACTGTGGATATAGATACTTTTGTACCTGTTTCCTCCAGCATCTTCACAAGGTCATTTGCTGTTGTTCTGGGATTAATTTGCACATTTCGCACCAAAGTACGTTCATCTCTAGGAGACGCAGCCGTCATACCATGCGTTCTATGGTCCCATGGTGTTTATACTTGCGTACTATTGTTTGTGCAGATGAACGTGGTACTTTCAGGCATTTGGAAATTGCTCCCAAGGATAAACCAGACTTGTCGAGGTCTACACATTTTTCTGAGGTCTTGGCTGATTTCTATTGATTTCCCCATGATGTCAAGCAAAGAGGCACTGAGTTTGAAGGTAGGCCTTGAAATACATCCACAGGTACACCTCCAATTGACTCAAATGATGTCAATTAGCCTATCAGAAGCTTCTAAAGCCATGACATAATTTTCTGGAATTTTCCAAGCTGTTTAAAGGCACAATCAACTTGGCGTATGTAAACTTCTGACCCACTGGAATTGTGATACAGTGAAATAATCTGTCTGTAAACAATTGTTGGAAAAATTACTTGTCATGCACAAAGTAGATGTCCTATCCGACTTGCCAAAACCATAGTTTGTTAACAAGAAATTTGTGAAGTGGTTGAAAAATGAGTTTTTATGACTCAAATAGAGGTCGACCGATTATGATTTTTCAACGTTAATTATTGGAGGACCAAAAAAAGCCAATACCGATTAATTGGATGCTTTTTATTTATATATATTTGTAATAATGACAATTACAACAATTCTGAATGAACACTTATTTTAACTTAATATAATACATCAAAATCAATTTAGTTTAAATAATGCAAAACACAGTGTTGGAGAAAAGTATGAAAGCTGGTGGTTCCTTTTAACATTAGTCTTCAATATTCCCAGTTAAGATGTTTTAGGTTGTAGTTATTATAGGAATTATAGGACTATTTCTCTCTCTACCATTTGCATTTCATATACCTTTGACTATTGACATTCTTATAGGCACTATAGTATTGCCAGCCTAATCTTCGGAGTTGATAGGCTTGAAGTCATAAACAGCGCTGTACTTTAAGCATTGCGAAGAGCTGCTGGCAAACGCAGGAAAGTGCTGTTTGAATGAATGCACTTGAGCCTGCTGCTGCCTACCACCACTCGGACTGCTCTATCAATATCAAATCATAGACTTAATTATAATAAACACACAGAAATAAGAGGCGGTGGTCATTAATATGGTCAAATCCGGAAACTATAATTTAGAAAACAAAACGTTTATTCTTTCAGTGAAATACGGAACCCTTCCAAATATTGTTGTTACATTGCACAACCTTCAATGTTATGCAATGTCATAATTATGTAAAATTCTAGCAAATTATTTATGGTCTTTGTTAGGAAGAAATGGTCTTAACACAGTTCGCAACGAGCCAGGGGCCTCTAACTGCTGCATATACCCTGACTCTGCTTGCACAGAACGCAAAAGAAGTGACACAATTTCCCTAGTTATTATTGCCTGCTATCATGAATTTCTTTTAGCTAAATATGCAGAATTAAAATAAAAAAATATTTACTTTTGTATTGATTTTAAGAAAGGCATTGATATTTATGGTTAGGTACATTGGTGCAACGACGGTGCTTTTTTTTCTTGTTAAATTATCACCCGTTTGGTGAAGTAGGCTGTGATTTGATGATAAATTAACAGGCACCGCATTGATTATTTGCAATTCAGGACAAGCTAGTTAACCTTTTGCGACTAGCAATCCCGTATCCGGGAGTGTAATCATAGCCTCAAAGCATTAGCATAACGCAATGGACATAAATACCACTAGAAACGTTTCCTATTCATGCAAATGAAATGAATAAAATATATTCAAACACAAGCTTAGCCTTTTGTTAACAACACTGTCATCTCAGATTTTCAAAATATGTGTTACAGCCAACGCTAGACAAGCATTTGTGTAAGTTTATCATGGCATAATGCTATGCTAGGCTCTGCTGGCAGCAGGCAACATTTTCACGAAAATAAGAAAAGCAACCAAATTAAATCATTTACCTTTGAAGAACTTCAGATGTTTTCACTCAGGAGACTCCCAGTTAGATAGCAAATGTTCCTTTTTTCCAAAAATATTATTTTTGTAGGCGAAAAAAGCTCCCGTTTCTTCATCATGCTTGGCTGAGAAATCGACCGGGAAAATGCTACTACTACAACGCCAAACTTTTTTTCAAATTTAGCTACATAATATCGACAGAAACACGGCAAACGTTGTTTAGGATCCATCCTCAAGGTGTTTTTAACAAATATATTCGATAATATATCCGTCGAGGCAATTGGTTTCTCATAAGAAGCGATTGGAAAAATGGCTGCTTCAGTATTTTACGCAAGATTTTCTGCTGGAGACACCATGTGACCACATGCTATACATGGTCCATTACTGCCATTCTTCAATGGAAATGCCTAAAAAGACGTCACAATGCTGTAGACACCTTGGGAAATACGTGGAAAACGTAAGCTCATTCACAGCCATATAAGGAGTCATTGGCATGAGGCGGTTTCAAATAATGCGGCACTTCCTGGTTGGATTTTTATCTGGGTTTCGCCTGGCACTCAGACAATATCTTTGCAGTTTTGGAAACGTCAGAGTGTTTTCTTTCCAAAGCTGTCAGCGTAGCCTAGTGGTTAGAGCGTTGGACTAGTAACCGGAAGGTTGCAAGTTCAAACCCCCGAGCTGACAAGGTACAAATCTGTCGTTCTGCCCCTGAACAGGCAGTTAACCCACTGTTCCCAGGCCGTCATTGAAAATAAGAATATGTTCTTAACTGACTTGCCTGGTTAAATAAAGGTAAAATGTAAAAAAATTAAATATGCATAGTCGAGCATCTTCTCGTGACAAAATATCTTGTTTAACCTGTTACTCCTACCCCCTACTTTTTCGAACATTCTGTTTAAAATTGCGCAACATTTCAGCGCCCTGCTACTCATGCCAGGAATATAGTATATGCATATGATTAGTATGTGTGGATAGAAAACACTCAGACGTTTATAAAACTGGTTAAATCACGGCTGTGACTATAACAGAACGTGCGTTTCATCAAAGCGCAGGAAAATCTGAAAATATATCCATGCGTCTTTTGGGGTGTTACATGCTATCAGATAATAGCTTCTCATGCTTTCGCCGAAAAGCATTTAAAAAATCTGACTTGTTGGCTGGATTCACAACGAGTGTAGCTTTAATTCAGTACCCTGCATGTGTATTTTAATGAACGTTTGAGTTTTAACGAGTGCTATTTGCATTTTGCGTAGCGCATTTGCATTTCCAGATGTCTAGATGGGACGCCTGCGTGTCGGGTAGGAGTAAGAGGTTAAAACGGGAACGTTTTTCATCCAAATATTTTAATAGTGCCACCTAGTCGCAAGAAGTTAAACTAGTAATATCATCAACCATGTGTAGTTTGTTTTTTACAAGTTAAGTTTAATGCACAACTTACTGTGGCTCCTTGCTGCACTCGCGTAACAGGTGGTCAGCCTGCCATGCAGTTTCCTCGTGGAGTGCAATTTTTAACATTCTGTTAAAAATTGCTCAACATTTCAGCGTCCTGCTGCTCATGCCAGGAATATAGTATATGCATATGATTAGTATGTGTGGATAGAAAACACTCAGACATTTATAAAACTGGTTAAATCACGGCTGTGACTATAACAGAACGTGCATTTCATCGAAAAGCGCAGGAAAATCTGATCACTGAAAATGGAAAAATATATCCATCCGCCACTTCAACCCATTGATAAAGGCTAACCACATTAAATGGGGCTGAGGTTGCAATACCTACAGCTTCCACACGATGTCAACAGTCTTGTCATTTGCCTAGTCTTTGTTTCTTGGTCAAACGAAGAAGAGACAAGCCATTTGTTCAGGTCTCCGACCGGATATTTTGGTTGACATTATTTCCAGACGTACCCCATATCGAATATACATCGCCTCGTGATCAATTTGATCGCTTATTAACGTGTACTAATACCTAAAGTTGCATTACAAAAGTATTTCGAAGTGTTTTGTGGAAGTTTATCGTCAACTTTTTTTATTTAAAAAAATGACGTTACGTTATAAGACGCTATTTTTTTCCGTTTATCACACAGTCTTCATAGATCGATATCTAGGCTATATATGGACCGATTTAATCGAGAAAAAAAAGACCCAATAGTGATTATGGGACATCTATGAGTGCCAACAAAGATGGTCAAAGGTAATGAATGTTTTATATTTTATTTGTGCGGTTTGTGTAGCGACGACCATGCTAATTATTTTGTTTACGTCCCCTGCGGGTATTTTGGGGTGTTACATGCTATCAGATAATAGCTTCTCATGCTTTCGCCGAAAACGAGTGTAGCTTTAATTCAATACCCTGCATGTGTATTTTGATGAACGTTTGAGTTTTAACTAGTACTATTAGCATTTAGCGTAGTGCATTTGCATTTCCAGATGTCTAGATGGGACGCCTGCGTGTCAGGTAGGAGCAAGAGGTTAATGCAGACAGAAAAGCGCTCCAACTTCTTAACCTGTTACGGCTATACATTCCGCTAGCGGAACCCGTTGACAACATCCGGTGAAATGGCAGAGCGCCAAATTCAATTTAAATTACTATAACTATTAAACTTTCATGAAATCACACATGCAATACACCAAATTAAAGCCACACTTGTTAATCCAGCCAATGTGTCAGATTTCAAAAAGGCTTTACGACGCAAGAAAACCATGCGATTATTTGAGGATAGCACCCACCAAACAAACACATGATATTCATATTTCAACCAGCCAGGCGCGATACAAAACGCAGAAATAACAATATAATTCATGCCTTTGAAGATCTTCTTTTGTTGGCACTCCAATATGTCCCGTAAACATCACAAACTGTCCTTTTGTTCGATAGATTCTGTTGTTAAATCTCCAAATTGTCCATTTATTTGGCGCGTTTGATCCAGAAAAACACCGGTTCCAACTTGTGCAACTCATGAGTTGCGCATAAACTATCTAATAAGTTACCTGTAAACTTGTTCCAAACGAAGTTTGGAAAACAGTGTAGCGAGCTTTCAGGTCATGCGCCCCTAATAAACAGTACAATAGACTCGAGACTCGTTCTGAACAGCACTACTTCTTCATTTCTCAAAGGAAAAACATCAACCAATTTCTAAAGACTGTTGACATCTAGTGGAAGTAATATGAGCTTCAAGCAAGTACTTTAGAAATCTAGATCCCCATAGAAAAGCCATTGAAAAGAGTGACCTCAAATCATTTTTTTCCCGGATGGATTTTTCTCAGGTTTTTGCCTGCCATATAATTTCTGTTAAACAGTTTTTTAGAAAACACTAAGTTTCTAAAACTACCTAAATCTACCAATTATATGCATATCCTAGCTTCTGGGCCTGAGTAGCAGGCAGTTTACTTTGGGCACGCTTTTCATTCGGATGTGAAAATACTGCCCCCTAGCCCGAAGAGGCTAATCATAGCCTCAATTTTGTCCTGCACATTGAATATAGTTGCGGAGAGTCCCTGTAATCCTAGTTTCAGATCGTTCAGTGAGAAAAAACATCACCTTGATAGGCCAGTCGTGTGAGAAACTCGTCATCAAACAAGTGAAAATTATGGTCAGTTAAAAGTTTAAGCTCGTCTCTCAATTCAAGACATGTCAGTGCTTTTCCCCTTGATAACCAGCGCACGTATGTATGTTGTAAAAGCATTACATAGTCGCTGCCCATATAACATACTCTATATCATCTACTGCATCCTTATGTAATGCATGTATCACTAGACACTTTAACTATGCCACTTTTTTTACATACTCATCTCATATGTATATACTCAATACCATCTACTGTATCTTGCCTATGCCGCTCTGTACCATCACTCATTCATATATCTTTATGTACATATTCTTTATCCCCTTACACTTGTGTCTATAAGGTAGTAGTCTTGGAATTGTTAGCTAGATTACTTGTTGGTTATTACTGCATTGTCGGAACTAGAAGCACAAGCATTTCGTTACACTCACACCCTGGGTCTCGACCCCGCCCTGTGTAACTGGGTACTAGACTTCCTGATGGGCCGCCCCCAGGTGGTGAGGGTAGGTAACAACATCTCCACCCCGCTGATCCTCAACACTGGGGCCCCACAAGGGTGCGTTCTGAGCCCTCTCCTGTACTCCCTGTTCACCCACGACTGCGTGGCCTCGCACGGCTCCAACTCAATCATCAAGTTTGCGGACGACACAACAGTGGTAGGCTTGATTACCAACAATGACGGGACGGCCTACAAGGGAGGAGGTGAGGGCCCTCGGAGTGTGGTGTCAGGAAAATAACCTCACACTCAACGTCAACAAAACTAAGGAGATGATTGTGGACTTCAGGAAACAGCAGAGGGAACACCCCCCTATCCACATCGATGGGATAGTAGTGGAGAGGGTAGCAAGTTTTAAGTTCCTCGGCGTACACATCACAGACAAACTGAATTGGTCCACCCACACAGACAGCATCGTGAAGAAGGCGCAGCAGCGCCTCTTCAACCTCAGGAGGCTGAAGAAATTTGGCTTGTCACCAAAAGCACGCACAAACTTCTACAGATGCACAATCGAGAGCATCCTGTCGGGCTGTATCACCGCCTGGTACGGCAACTGCTCCGCCCTCAACCGTAAGGCTCTCCAGAGGGTAGTGAGGTCTGCACAACGCATCACCGGGGGCAAACTACCTGCCCTCCAGGACACCCACACCACCCGATGTCACAGGAAGGCCATAAAGATCATCAAGGACAACAACCACCCGAGCCACTGCCTGTTCACCCCGCTATCATCCAGAAGGCGAGGTCAGTACAGGTGCATCAAAGCTGGGACCGAGAGACTGAAAAACAGCTTCTATCGCAAGGCCATCAGACTGTTAAACAGCCACCACTAACATTGAGTGGCTGCTGCCAACACACTGACTCAACTCCAGCCACTTTAATAATGGGAATTGATGTAAAATATATCACTAGCCACTTTAAACCATGCTACTTAATAATGCTACTTAATATAATGTTTACATACCCTACATTATTTATCTCATATGTATACGTATATACTGTACTCTGTATCATCTACTGCATCTTTATGTAATACATGTATCACTAGTCACTTTAAACTATGCCACTTTGTTTACATACTCATCTCATATATATATATATATATATATATATATATATATATATATATATATATATATATATATATATATATATATATATATATATATCTGTACTTGATACCATCAACTGCATCGTGCCTTTGCCGCTCTGTACTATCACTCATTCATATATATCTTTATGTACATATTCTTTATCCCTTTACACTTGTGTGTATAAGGTAGTAGTTTTGGAATTGTTAGCTAGATTACTCGTTGGTTATTACTGCATTGTCGGAACTAGAAGCACAAGCA
The DNA here is from genome assembly GCF_021184085.1 of Oncorhynchus gorbuscha. Classification (NCBI taxonomy): domain Eukaryota; kingdom Metazoa; phylum Chordata; class Actinopteri; order Salmoniformes; family Salmonidae; genus Oncorhynchus; species Oncorhynchus gorbuscha. Next base: position 34,645,746 of record NC_060183.1, on the reverse strand, counting down.
TTTCGCTACACTCTCATTAACATCTGCTAACCATGTGTATGTGACAAATACAATTTGATTTGATTTTGATTTGAATGAAGTTAACAAAGTTAACCATTTTCACTGTAGTGTCCAAAACGTCTTTCAAGCTGTCAGGCATTCCCTTGGCAGCAAGAGCTTCTCGGTGGATGCTGCAGTGTACTCAAGTGGCGTCGGGAGTAACTGCTTGCACACGCGTTATCACTCCACTATGTCTCCCTGTCATGGCTTTTGCGCCATCAGTATACATACCAACACATCTTGACCACAAGTCCATTTGATGGCCCAAAGCTGTCCAGTACTTTAAATATATCCTCATGTTGTCCTCGTTTCCAGTGGTTTGCAGAAGAGGATGTCTTCCTTAATTGACCTCCCATAAACGTAACGGACATATACTAGGAGCTGTGCCAGGCCCGCCGCCACGTCTGACTCATCCAGCTGTCTCGCATATAATTCACTGGCTTGTATGCAAAGCAGTAATTGTTTCAAAACATCTCCTGCCGTGTCACTGATGCATCATGAAAGTGTTGTTTGAGGAAGACATTGCCTGTATAGTTTTTTTTGCCTTTTCCCCCAGCATTGTCCCAGCCATATCCGCGGCAGCAGTAATAATTAAATTCTCTACAATAATACGGGGCTTGCCTGTCCTAGCCACTCGGTAGCTCACCATATAAGATGCTTCTAGCCCCTTCTTATTAATGGTCTGTTGCTTTTATACATCTTACTACTTGAAAGGGGTCTTTATTCTTGCTCAAACTCCCGTTACTTATTTTTACAATTGTCATGTTTCATTTTCTAAATGTCTGCGCTAAAGTTCAGGTTTCCTGCTGGAGAGTTATGGTTAATGTGATTGGATGTTAATTATTTGACCAGGCTACCTGTATTTGACATTGTGTTATTTTGCTCTACACTAGGTGGTTTTAAATTTATTTTTTGTCAGTGAAATGAGGCTAATCAGGTGAGGGGGAAAAAAACTCACCCAAATGTATAGCCCCGTTGGAAAATACAAAAATGTAAATTTTAAAATGTAAATTAAAAAAATATTTGTATTTTTTTATGTGCATCACATTTTTATTTGGTGTACCCCTGAGAATACCTGCTCTAAGTGAACGGTAGTCTAATAAATGTTCTCTCTGCAGTCAAAGACTCTAAATGTGACTACCCTGCAGCCTGCAATGCCATGGAGACCCTACTCCTCCACAGAGATCTACTGAGGACACCTCTGTTTGACCAGATTATAGATATGCTTAGAGTGGAACAGGTGAGATGTGCATACACCTACCATCTCTCAATGTAGACAATACTCATACTGAGGCTTGTTCAGTAACTTTTATGCAGATGACAGACATTACACAATCCAGAGCATTAACACACTATATAGAGACATAATTTATAAAGGGAGAGACCGGGCCAACACACTGTTAGACCTTTTAGTGTTGTCATCCAAAGCATTGTCGTCTCTAAAGCAGCCATTCATAAATAAACTTACCGGAGAACCCCACAGAGGAATAGTTCATTTTTCCAACAATAACTTATTAATGTAGTACCTTGCCACCCTATCTGACCAATTGTAAGGGGGAAGGCTTACTGTCTTTTTTATTTAAATCGGTGAAGCATCTACCTGGTCAGTTTAATGGGATATTGGTAAAAAAAAAGTATATTAATGTTGAGATACTGTATGCGCACATCCTTCTTTGATTTGAAATGTTATGTCCCTTTAACTACACAGTAGAGATGTGTACATGGTCAAATACAGTCATCATTGAAAATGTAATGTCTTTTGTCATCCCACAGGTGAAGATCCATGCAGGCCCCAGGTTTGCCTCCTACCTGACTTTTAGCCCATCTGAGGTGAAGTCTCTGAGGACAGAGTACGGGGACCTGGAGTGCTGCATTGAGGTGGTGGATAGTATGCAGGATGCCGTGGACCACATCCACAAATACGGCAGCTCCCACACAGATGTCATCGTTACAGATAACGGTGAGCAAATCCTGCAATGCACATGCACACACACACAGATTACCGACCATTTCGAATCCCACTGTACCTTCTCCGCTATGCAATCTGGTTTCAGAGCTGGTCATGGATGCACCTCAGCCACGCTCAAGGTCCTAAACGACATCATAACCGCCATCGATAAGAGACATTACTGTGCAGCCGTATTCATCGACCTGGCCAAAGCTTTCGACTCTGTCAATCACCACATTCTTATTGACAGACTCGACAGCCTTGGTTTCTCAGAAGAATGCCTCTCCTGGTTTACCAACTACTTCTCTGATAGAGTTCAGTGTGTCAAATCGGAGGGCCTGTTGTCCGGACCTCTGGCGGTCTCTATGGGGGTGCCACAGTTAAATTCTCGGGCCGACTCTTCTCTATACATCAATGATGTTGCTCTTGCTGCTGGTGATTCTCTGATCCACCTCTACGCAGACGACACCATTCTGTATACTTCTGGCCCCTTTTTGGACACTGTGTTAACTAACCTCCAGATGAGCTTCAATGCCAGGCAAACTCTCCTTCCGTGGCTCCCAACTGCTCTTAAATGCAAGTAAAACTAAATGCATGCTATTCAATCGATTACTGCCCGCACCTGCTCGCCCGTCCAGCATCACTATTCTGGACGGCTCTGACTTAGAATACCTGGACAACTACAAATACCTAGGAGTCTGGTTAGACTGTAAACTCTCCTTGCAAGACTCACATTAAGCATCTCCAATCCAAAATTCAATTTAGAATCAGCTTCCTATATCGCAACAAAGCATCCTTCACTCATGCTGCCAAACATATCCTCGTAAAACTGACCATCCTACTGATCCTCGACTTCGGTGATGTCATCTATAAAATAGCCCCCAACACTCTACTCAACAAATTGGATGCAGTCGATCACAGTGCAATCTGTTTTGTCACCAAAGCCCCATACACTACCCACCATTGTGACATATACGCACTCATTGGTTGGCCCTCGCTTTATACTTGTCGCCTAACCCACTGGCTACAGGTTATCTACAAGTCTCTGCCTGGTAAAGCCCCGCCTTGTCTCAGCTCACTGGTCACCATAGCAGCACCCACTCGTAGCACGCACTCCAGCAGGTATACAGTGGGGCAAAAAAGTATTTAGTCAGCCACCAATTGTGCAAGTTCTCCCACTTAAAAAGATGAGAGCCCTGTAATTTTCATCATAGGTACACTTCAACTATGACAGACAAAATGAGGGGGAAAAATACAGAGAATCACTGTAGGATTTTTTTATGAATTTATTTGTAAATTATGGTGGAAAATAAGTATTTGGTCAATAACAAAAGTTTATCTCAATACTTTGTCATTGCCAACAAGGGGGTATATAACAGAGGTCAAACATTTTCTATAAGTCTTCACAAACTGTTGCTGTTATTTTGGCCCATTCCTCCATGCAGATCTCCTCTAGAGCAGTGATGTTTTGGGGCTGTTGCTGGGCAACACAGACTTTCAACTCCCTCCAAAGATTTTCTATGGGGTTGAGATCTGGAGACTGGCTAGGTCACTCCAGGACCTTGAAATGCTTCTTACGAAGCCACTTCTTCGTTGCCTGGGCAGTGTGTTTGGGATCATTGTCATGCTGAAAGACCCAGCCACGTTTCATTTTCAATGCCCTTGCTGATGGAAGGAGGTTTTCACTCAAAATCTCACGATACATTGCCCCATTCATTCTTTCCTATACACGGATCAGTCGTCCTGGTCCCTTTGCAGAAAAACAGCCCCAAAGCATCACTGCTCTAGAGGAGATCTGCATGGAGGAATGGGACAAAATATCAGCAACAGTGTGTGAAAACCTTGTGAAGACTTATAGAAAACGTTTGACCTCTGTTATATACCCTTTGTTGGCAATGACAAAGTATTGAGATAAACTTTTGTTATTGACCAAATACTTATTTTCCACCATAATTTACAAATAAATTAATAAAAAAATCCTACAATGTGATTTTCTGGATTTCTTTTCCTCATTTTGTCTGTCATCGTTGAAGTGTACCTATGATGAAAATTACAGGGCTCTCATCTTTCTAAATGAGAGAACTTGCACAATTGGTGGCTGACTAAATACTTTTTTTGCCCCACTGTATCTCACTGGTCACCCCCAAAGCCAATTCCTCCTTTGGTCGCCTCTCCTTCCAGTTCTCTGCTGCCAATGACTGGAATGAATTGCAAAAATCTCTGAAGCTGGAGACTCGTATCTCCCTCACTAGCTTTAAGCACCAGCTGTCAGAGCAGTTCACAGATCACTGCACCTGTACATAGATGGGCTGTTTACAGATGGGCTTATCTGCCTACCTCATCCCCATACTGTATTTATGTATTTATCTTGCTCCTTTGCACATCTACCATTCCAGTTTTTAATTGCTATATTTGAATTACTTCGCCACCATGGCCTATTTATTGCCTTAACTCCCTTATCTTAGCTCATTTGCACTCACTGTATATAGACTTTTTGTTTTCTTTTGTTCTACTGTATTATTGATTGTTATTTGTTTTTTCCATGTGTAACTCTGTTGTATGTGTCGAATTGCTGTATTTTATCCTGGCAAGGTCGCAGTTGCAAATGAGAACTTGTTCTCAACTAGCCTACCTGGTTAAATAAAGGTGAAATTAAAATAAAAACACAGTTTTCAATGAGTTCTGTAGCACTGCATGTCAACGTTCCAATGTTGTCCTGTCCTAGTGTATAGGCCTACCATGCATTTATTTACAACAAAATACATTTATGTTTACACTATAGGATTCCCAAAAAATATTGTTGATGTGAAATTATTTCAAATGCACTAACTGTTTCCTAGAATAATATATATTGTAATGTTTTTCTGCACAGAGAATACAGCTGAACAGTTCATGCAGCAGGTGGACAGTGCCTGTGTTTTCTGGAACGCTAGCTCTCGCTTTGCTGATGGATACAGATTTGGTCTTGGTGAGTACAAATAATTTTATTGTACAAAAATATAACAGTAAATCTAGTTATAAATGCTTTTTAAACATGTATAAATGTTGTATACTTATGAATTGTATGTTATAATG